>NW_022196899.1:41351964-41436875 GCF_008632895.1 Mastomys coucha | reverse complement strand
TAGACATAGCTCTACCGGAGGACCCAGCCATACCACTACTGGGCATATACCCAAAAGATACAGCTTTAGATGTTTTATAACCTACTGTTTGTACTCCATAGCCATACACAGCTGTTTTTTCATTTCAAATTAGTAAATTAAAAATATATAAATTTCAGAAGTTAAATTGTTAATTCAGAGAACTAAGTATATAGCTTCTATGCCTCACATCACTATTTGCTCGTGGATTACTCATTAGTTGGTGCTAAAATTTTGTATTAGCAGAGTAAACTGTTAAATTAATGACCTTTAGTGACTTTTAATTAATCACTAAATGAGAAAAATCCAATATTCTGATAACATACTATTTCTGTGTATAAGAAGTATGTCTGCTATTTATTAAAGCTCATAAATGAATTAGAGTTCAAATTTTTATAGATATTATATTTATTTCATTTAGCAGGTTTACATTTTCTTAAATAGAAACATATTTTAACATTAAAGTGACTTTTTACTCCTCAAAATACTTACTTTTGGAAGTAATATGACATAGAATATTTACACCATATATATGAAGACTGGTTCTGTGTAAACATCTAGTCAGACATTTGCCACAAATAGAATTGGTAGTATCTGCTCTGTTTTCTTTTTAACTGATGATGGAAGGCAGGGTCTCAAGCACACTATGCAGGATGTGTATTGATCTACATGTGTCACAGCTACACTTGGTTTTAGCAATCTTTGATCAATGATTCTACAGTAGGACTCCAGTGTTTCAGATAATAGCTCATATGTTTCTTAGGTAGGACAAATTTGAAAATAATCAGCAGAAAATATTTATGAACTTCAATCATATGATCTGAAAACTACGCAAAGTGTATTGACTTGGCATGAAATAAACCAGAAAATAATACTGAGAAGAATAATTTATATATTTGTATAAATATATATATACATATATACACACTATATATATAGTATGTATATACACTATATATAGTATATATAATATTGTATATTATAAATATATAATATTGTATATATATGCATAATATTATGTGTATATATGTATATATATATTTCAGGTTCTTGTTAATTAGCATACTGACAGAAAACTACTCTTCCTCAAATCAACCGTTTTCCTGGATACTTCCTTATACAAATGTTTTTAAAAAATTAATTTCTCTTCATTTGAAACTTTTAGTATAAAGGTGTTCCTTTTAATTTTATTTTAGAACTGTATTCTTTGCAGCTTTATTGAGATTTTCAAAACAAAATCATTTGTTCAGGAAATACAATGACATGCTTTTATGTATGTTGCCCTACATATTACCACACACACATGTGATTTCATGAGTGCAATCATGTCATGTGGCATTTACACTTTTGGCAATGTTAAGTAAGCAATGCTTAAAACTATTGTTGCTATACTTTGTAACAGTGTACAATTGTAACATCGATTTTCAATTAACACCCATATTGCTTCCATGATAGTGGTGATAATGTACAGTGTTGACAACAGTTTACAAAGGGTTGTGTTTTCCATATTATCATCAATATTTTTATCTATTATTATCTATTATTTTTATCTATATTGCAGGTTTGAGGCATTTGCTCCCTACTTATTTTGTCAAGTTGCTTTACCCTATCTAACCAGTTATATTGACTAATTTTCTCTGTACATGTTAATCAAACAACTGTGTCAACAGTTATTTTTCCTTCTTATTAAGTTGTTTCTGTTATTATTTATATGGTATATCAAATGTTATCCAACATGTAACTTGGCAATGTTTTCCCTTTTGTGGGGTTTTTCTATCCTTAGGTCTATCATTTTCCATGTTTTTACTGTCTTTTTTTGATCCAGTCTTCTTTACACCTTTATCTCCACTCACATAGTTATACTTAAAATCATTGTCAATAATAATCATAAAGAAAACATTATCCCTTTGATTTCTTCAGCTTATTTTATATCCTATAGTGTTATCTCTCGATTTGTTTACTGACTTGAGATGTAGTCCTTCACATTTAGAGAGTAGATTCTAGTTTCATTCTTCTTATATGACCATCCAGTGTTTCAAACATCAGAGATTTTTTTTAATTTATTTATTATTATATGTAAGTACACTGTAGCTATCTTTAGACACTCCATAAGAGGGCTCCAGATCTCGTTTCAGATGGTTGTGAGCCACCATGTGGTGGCTGGGATTTGAACTCAGGACCTTCTGAAGAGCAGTCAGTGTTCTTAACCACTGAGCCATCTTACTAGCCCCAGAGATATTTTTTTTTAAATATTATTCTTTAATCTTTATTTACAGTCCAGTCATCATCCTCCCTCCCTGGTCTGTCCTCTGATTGGTCCTCATCCCATTCCTCCTTCTGTATTTCCAAGAGGATGTCTCAACTCCCCCAACCCACCAGACCTTGGGACCTCAAGTTTCTTGAGGGTTAGTTGCCTTTTCTAGCATTGAAGCCAGACCAGGCAGTCCTCTGCTACATATGTGTCAGGGGGTTCATTTCAGTTAGTGTATGCCACCTGGTTGGTGGCTGAGTGTGTGAGAGATCTTGGAGTTCAGATGAGTTGAGACTGACGGTCTTTCTATAAGGTCACTGTCTTCCTCAGCTGCTTTCAGCTTTTTCCTAATTCAACACCAGTGGTCCCCAGCTTCTTTCCATTGGTTGGGTGTAAGTACCTGCATCTGACTCTTTCAGCTGCTTGTTGGGCCTCTCAGAGGGCAGTCAAGCTAGGCTCCTGTCTATAAGCACACCATAGCATCAGTAATAGTGTCAGGTCTTGGAGCCTCCCTTGTGAGCTGGATCCCAACTTGAGGTGGTCACTGAACTTCCTTTCCCTCAGTTTCTTCTCCATTTTTATCCCTGCAATTTTTATAGACAGGAACAACTCGGGGTCAGAGATTTTGACTGTGGGATGGCATCCTCATCCCTCCACTCGATGCTCTGTCTTTCTACAGCAGACAGACTCTACAAGTTCCTTCTCCCCACTGTTGGGCATTTCATCTAAGATCCTTACCTTTGAGACCTGAGCATCTCTTACCTCCCAGCTTTCTGGTACATTCTAGAGGGTCTTCCTACCTCCTACATCATGTGTTAGAATGGCGGGTCACATCAGAACATACCACACTCTAGGCCCAAACAGTACCATGTGTAAGAGGTTTAATTGAGAGGGAGAGAGGGGACAGTAGTGCAGAAAGAGAGGAGAGGGAGAGAGAGAGAGAGAGATGGAGGGATGTTCCCCATATATATATGGGTTCTCATGTAGTGGCCACAGGTAAAGGTGGGAGGTGAGCCCAATGGATTCTGGGAATATGGTGGCTGTTGCCCTGGCAACAGGTCTGAGACCCGCCCATGTGTCACCACAGGCTTTGGATGTCCTGATGCTAACACTACATACCAAGGTTGCCTGTTTCTATTCTTTCTGCTGGCTCTCAGGGCTTCATTCCTATTTCCTCAATATCTGATTATGTTCCCCTTTTCCCCTCCCTGTCCCTCTCCCACCCAGGTACCTCCTTCCCTCTGAACTTCATGATTACTTTGCTTTCTCTCCCAAGTGGGACTGAAGCCTCCTTACTTGGGCCCTTTGGCTTGTTAATCTTTTTTAGTTCTGTGGATTGTGTCCTGGGTATTCTGTATATTTTTGGCTAATATCTGCATTATTAGTGAGTACATATCACGCATGTCCTTTTGGATCTGAGTTACCTCACTCAAGATGATATTTTCTAGTTCCTTCCATTTGCCTGCAAAACTCAGGATGTCCTGTTCTTAGTAGCTAAGAAGTATTCCATTGTGTAAATGAACCACATTTTCTTATTCATTCTTACTTTGTGGAACATTTGGGTTTTTCCAGCTTCTGCTATCACAAATAAGGCTGCTATAAACATAGTGGAACAGGTAACCTTGTAGCATGGTGGGGCATCTTTGGGTATATGCCTAGGAGTGGCATGGCTCTGTCTTCAGTAGATCTATTTCCAAATTTCTGAGGAACCTCCAGATTCTTCAAAGTTATGAAAAAACCAATTCTCAATTTCATATGGAAAAACAAACAGCCCATTATAGCAAAACAATTCTTAACAACAAAATAACTTCTGGAGGAATCACCATCCTTGACTTCAAGCTATTCTACAGAGAAACGGTGATAAAAACTGCATGGAATTGGTAAAGAGGCAGAAACGTTGATCAATGGAAAAGAATTGAAGACCCAGAAATAAAACCACACACTAACTGACACTTGATCTTTGACAAAGAAGCCAAATTTATACAATGGAAAAAAGAAAGCATCTTCAATAAATGGTGCTAGTCTGACTGGTAGTAGGTATGCAGAAAAATGAAAATAGATCTATATCTGTCACCTTGCACAAAGCTTAAGTCCAATGCAGATGCTTGCAGCCAACCATTGGACTGAGCACGGGGACCCCAATGGAGGTGTTAGGAGAAAGACTGAAGGAGATGAAGGGGTTTACAACACCATAGGAAGAACAACAATACCAACCAACAAGACCCACCACCCTCCCCAGAGCTCCCAGGGACTAAAACAGCAACCAAAGAATACACATGGAGGGACCCATGTGTCCAGCTGCATACGTAGCAGAGGATGACCTTGTCTGGCATCAATCGGAGAGGAGGGTGGGTTGGTGAGCAGGGAGACAGCTAGGGAATAGGGTTTTGTTTTTCAGAAGGGGAAACTGGGAAAGGGGATATCAATTGAAATGTAAATAAAGAAAATATCTAATAAAAAATACAGGAAAATGCAAACAAGCAGGTAAAGTAATTGAACAAAATGGCCAAAGAGCTAAAAAATGAAAATAGAAACAATAAAGAAAACACAAAGTGAGGCAACCATGGAGATGGACAACATATGAAATAGATTAGGATCTACATATGCAACCATCACCAACAGCATACAAGACATAGAAAATAGAATTTCAGGCTTAGAAAATACCATAGAAAATACTGGGACATTGGTAAATAAATACAAAATGTAAAAAGCTCCTAACCCAAAATGTCCAGGGGATTCAGGACACAATTAGAAGACTAAATCTAATAATAATAAGATAGAAGAGGGTGAATAATCCCAGGTCAAAGGACCAGAAAACATCTTCAACAAAAGCATAGAAGAAAACTTCCCTGAGCTAAAGAAAGAGGTGGCCATATGTTTACAAGAAGGCTACAGACCACCAAATAGATTAGACCAGAAAAGAATATCTTCTCAACACATAATAATCAAAACACTAAGTGCACAGAACAAAGAAAGGATATTAAAAGCTGAAATGCTAAGTAACATAAAAAGGCATACCCATCAGAATTACACCAGACTTCTCAACAGAAACTCTAAAAGTCAGAAGATCCTAGACAGATCTCAACCAGACTCTACGAGAACACAAATGCCATCCCAGTATACTATACCCAGCAAAATTCTCAATTATCATAGATGGAGAAACCAAGATATAGCATGACAAAACCAAATTTAAATAATATCTGTCTACTAATCCAGCCTTATAGAGATTCTGGAATAAAATATACAGTACAAGGAGGGAACTACATCAAAGAAAGCACAAGAAACTAAACATTTCAGAACAAACCTAAAGACAATCATACATAAATACTACTGCCTTTAGTAACAAAAATAACAGGAACTAACTTCATCCATCGTTAATATCTCTTGATATCAATGGATTCAATTCCCACCAAAAAAGACACAGGGTAACAGACTGGATACATAAACAGGATAGAGCATTTTGCTGCATACAGGAGACACACCTCAGTGACAAAGACAGATAGATATTACCTCAGAGTAAAAGGCTGGAAAAAGATTTCTCAGCAAATGGTCCCAAGAAAGAAGCTAGAGCTGCCATTCTAATATCTAGTAAAATAGACTTTCAACCAAAAGTTATCAAATGAGATGGAGAATAAGACTTCATATTCATCAATGGAAAAACCCACCAAGAGGAAGTCTCAATTTTGGGCATCTATACCCTAAGTTCAAGGGCACCCACATTCCTGAAAGAAACTTTACTAATACTCAAAATAAACATTGACCCTCATACAATATTAATGGAGACATCAACACAACATTCTTACTAATAGACAAGTCATTGAAACAGAAACTAAACAGAGACAGTGAAATTAATAGAGGTTATGAATCAATGGATTTAACAGGTATATAAAGAACATTTCACCATAGAAAAAGAGAATATATCTTCTTCTGAGAACCTCATGGAACCTTCTCCAAAATTGACCATATAATTGGACATATAACAAGCCTCAACATATACCAGAAAAGTGGAATAAAAACAAAAACAACAGAAAGTCCATATACTCATTGAGACAGAAGAAATCTCTGTTCAATGATAATTTGGTCAAGAAAGAAATAAATCAAGAACTTTATAGAATTTAATGAGAATTATTCAATGAGAATTATCATGCCAAATCTTATGGGGCAGAATAAAAGCACTGTTAAGAGAAAAATTCAAAGCATTAAGTACCTCCATGAAGAAATTAGAGAAGCCCCATACAAGGAACTTAACAGTACACCTAAAATCTCTAAAATAGAAATAAACAAACATACCCTAGAGGAATAATCAAACTCAGAGCTGAAATCAACCAGGTAGAAACAAAGAAAACTATACAAAGAATCAACAAAATCAAGACCTGTTTCCTTGAGAAAATCAACAAAATATATAAATCCTTAGCCAAGCTATATAAATGGCACAAAGAGAGTATCCAAATTTAAAAAATTCTTAATGTAAAGGGAGTTATAACAAAAGAAACTGAGGAAATTTAAAAATTCATCAGAATGAAAAATTAAAGCCTATCCTTTAGAAAACTGGAAAATCTAGATGAAATGGACAGATGACACATACTAAAGTTAAATCAAGATTAGGTAAACTATATAAACAGTCCCATAACCCCTAAGGAAATACAAATAGTCATCAAAAACCTCCCAACTAAAAAATAAATAAATAAATAAATAAATAAATAAATAAATAAATAAATAAAAATACTAGAGCCAGATGGTTTTAGTGCAGTATTCTACCAGGCCTTCAAAGAAGGCCTAATACCAATACTCTTCAAACAATTCCAAAAATTGAAACAGAAGGGATATAATTTAATTCATTCTATGAAGCCAGAGTTACTCTGATACCAAAATGACACAAAGACCCAACAAAGAAAGAGAACTTCAGACCAATCTTGCTTATGAAATCTATGCAAAAGTACTCAATAAAATTCTCTGGAACTGAATTCAAGAACTCATCAAAGCAATCATTCACCAGGTGGATGCAAGGATGGTTCAGTATCGGACAATCCATCAACATAATATACCATATATACAAACTCAAGGAAAAAAGCAACATGATCATCTCATTA
Source organism: Mastomys coucha (assembly GCF_008632895.1). Taxonomy (NCBI): domain Eukaryota; kingdom Metazoa; phylum Chordata; class Mammalia; order Rodentia; family Muridae; genus Mastomys; species Mastomys coucha. Next base: position 41,429,516 of record NW_022196899.1, on the reverse strand, counting down.
GGTGCTGAAAAATCTTTCCACAAAATACAACACCCCTTCTGTCAAAAGTCATGGAAAGATCAGAAATTCATGGTATATAAGTAAATATAATAGAACAATATGTAGCAAACCAACAGCCAACATCAAATTAAAATTGTAGAAAAACTAGAAAAAAATCCCACTAAAATCCAGGAAAAAACAACTTTCTCCCTATCTATTCAATATACTATATATTCTAGCTAGAACAATTAAACAATAACAAAAAAAAATCAAGGGTAGGCAAATTGGGAAGGAAGAAGTAAAAGAATCACTGTTTGCAGATAATATGATAGCATATATAAGTAACCCCCAAAATTCCACCAGTGAACTACTATAGCTGATAAACAACTTCAGCAAAATGGTAGGATATATAAAAAAAAAATCAGTAGTGTTCCTTTATAGAAATGAGAGACATGCTGAGAAAGAAATTAGGGAAACAACATCATTCACAATAGCCACAAAACAGTATAAAATATCTTGGATAATTCTTACCAAGTAAGTGAAAGATCTGTATAACAATAATTTCAATCCTTGAAAATGAAATCAAAGAAGACCTCAGAAGATGGAAACATCTTCCATGTTCATGGATACATAGGATTAATGTAGTGAAAATTGCCGTCTTACTAAAAACAATCTATATATTCAATGCAATCCCCATCAAAATTCCAACACAATTCTTCACAGATATGGAAAGAGCAATTCTCAACTTCATATGGAAAAAAACAAAACAAAACCATGAAACTATGATAACCAAAACAATTCTCAACAATAAAAGAACTTCCAGTGGAATCACCATGCCTGAACTCACACTGTACTACAAAACAATAGTGGTAAAAACTGCATTGTATTGGTACAGAAACAGACAGGTAGATCAATGGAATAGAATCGAAGATGCAAAAGTAAACCCATATACCTGTGGACACTTGATCTTAACAATGAAGTCAAAAACATACAGCTGAAAATAATGGAAGTATTTTCAATGGTACTGTATGCAGGAGAATGAAAATATATCCTTATTTATCACCTTGAACAAAGTTCAAATCCAAGTGGATCAAGGACCTCAACATAAAACCAGAATCTAATAGAAGATAAAATTGTAAAGAGCCAAGCGGGCAGTGGTAGCACATGCCTTTAATCCCAGCACTCAGGAGGCAGAGGCAGGAGGATTTCTGACTTCGAGACCAGCTTGATCTACAGAGTGAGTTCCAGGACAGCCAGGGCTACACAGAGAAACCCTGTCTCAAAAACAAAAAACAAAAAACAACAGAAAATAAAAACAACAACAAATTTGAAAGAGCCTTGAACTTATTGATACAGTGGGAAATTTCCTGACTAGAATAGCAATGGTTCAGGTCTAAGATCAACAATTTTGGTAGTGGGGACAGAGAGGGGGTGACAATGACTGGAATGTTAAAAAAAAAAAAAGTTACAATTCTGTTCTTTGAAGGCCTGTCCTGCCTCTATTAAATTAATTCTCAGACTCTGGCCGTCAGTTAGACTTCATTTTCAAAGATGCCTGCTTCCTTCCACAAACTAACATTACCAACATTGTTCATGATTAAAGGAGTAGTAAAAGTATGTCTGTATTCTAGTCAGAGCACTTAAAATAGAACGTCTTTGGATGTGTCCCCTTGCCAGAGCAGCCATGTTGCTGGATGAAAACTCTTCTAAGTCTATCTAATAGACAAAGTATAGACTTGTTCTTATATGGGGTGCTTATGCAGACACACATACACATGGTACAGATATAATCAAATACTTGAAGACTTAAAAAGAGTAATCTGCATTGAATATATATTGATACTAATGAGGTGGCCTGTGTTATGCCTGAGTGTTAATATGTGTGAGTATATGTATTTTTGTCTATGTGTCTGTGTATGTTTGTGTATATTTGGGAGTATGTTTAAGCATGAATGTACGTATGTGGGAAGGTGTATGTGTGTGTATATGTGTAGGTATATGAATGTGTGTATTTATAAATATTTATGGTTTTATGTGTGAATATGTATATATGTGGGTACTTATATGTGAAAGTATGCATATATGTATGTGCATAATTGTAGGTTTGTATTACATGGATGTCTGTATGATAAGCTTGTTGTTGCAACAGTTAAATATATATATTTAACTTTTTTTTTAACCAGGCAAATCTGAGAATTTTGCTAAAAACTACTACAATGTTCTACTTCTAACTAAGGTTTTACTTAAAAAAAACATTTCATGAATATTTTGAAACATGCACATTTTCCTTGACCTAGAAAAGTGGTTTTGCTGTAAAAAGAAAATGATTGTTATTATTAAGTATAACAATAAACTAACTGAGGGGTGTTTTTTTATTTTTTTTTTTTATATAGGTACATTTTAAGTTGCATGGTTAGAATCAGAATAAAAATCTTAAATAAAGATCGATATTTACTGGTAAGAAATCTCTGTCAATGTTGCTAGTCATTTTAATAATTGTAAAATAAAAATCCTCAGATGGATGCCACTAATTCAACTAGACAATGTACTTGTTTTTTCTCTTTCTAGCCTAGTTTTCTTGAGATAAACAGCCTCCATAACACAGAGAATTTCAGGGCAAAAGTCAAAGCTTCAAAGGAAAAGACTAGAAAAATAGAAAAGGGTTGGAAAAGAAACAAAGGGGATTTGGAGTTGTTTTTGAGGAATTTGCATGGCCCTACATTATATTCTTTGGGTTTTTTCTACATAGTAGTAACTAAGATATAGAAAGTATCCTATATCAAAATTACATTAATGGCTAGTTACAAAGAGTAACAAAGTATTTGTGAGTTTGGGGGAACCAAGTATACTAACAGTAGCAGGGAGTGTAACAAGCTGACTTACATTTCCTTGATGACTACAATTAGCTATGAATGATCTGTGCCCAGTACAGTCTATTACAACTTGTTCATCATAGCAAGGCATCCATAATGACAAATGAGAACAGAAAAAGATATTCATACCATGAAGAGATGAACCTGGAACTTCTGTGTAATATGGCTTAGATTTTGAGACATCAAAAATAGTTACCTATATGCAGATCTTACTGACCCCTTTAAAAATAATAACATATTTGAAATAACACACTGTTTTACTATTTGTTGTTCTGTTAACATAATACATAATATATGTAGTATACAAATTATTTACTTGGGATTTACTATTTGCTATTTTACTTTTAGATAATTAATATAGCTATTTAGATTATAGTGTTAATTTCACAGCATATTATCAATCTTTTTGACAGAGTACTTATATACGAGGCAAAGATGAACATCTTTTTTCTTTTCAAATTCTAAAGCCATTGCAGTGTATTTTTCCTCAGCTTATTTCCTTACACTGTAAATCTCTGTTTCAGATTCATGATATTAAATGATATAGTTTGTGACAGCCATCTGGAAATCTTATAAAAGTATCCAAATGTTAGATTCTTACTTATGGTAACATTTTAGTAACTACAAAATTATTTTCATTTTTTCAACAATACATACAAACAAGTCAAGAGACAACTTCTGAAAATGTTAGAAAATTGAAAATATGTTACACATTTTTATAGTTAGATTAAGAGTAAGTCCTTCAAAGTAATATTATAAATTTCAATATAGAGATTAATTTTAGAGTGTGCTACATGGAAATGATGGAAGTCTAAATACTGTTCATAATAAAGATTTTTAGAAGGTAAAAATCATAAATTACTCCTTCTACTTCACAAAGTTGGATGGGAGAATATGCCTTCGAATGAAATGTTGAAGTCTGGAAAGTCAGTATTCTTTAATTCTGGAGTGTTGAAGTGTTTAACAAATGCATACAACATAGAGAGCTAGCATCTACTGCACATACATTTCTCTTCATTGACCATCTTCTTTATGTTTGCCTGTGCTTTCTTAGACCTTACTATAGTTCCATGATATTTCCTAATGTTATTGATAATCTATCAGCCATATTGCCAGTTCATTATTGCCTAGAATAAGCAGTCATTCTTTCTTATACCTTTTCTGAATATTTATATGAGTTAAATTTTCTTCCTCATAATATATATGTGTTTAAACAATGCATATTTTCACTCTTTATTTACTAGCAAGTAGTTTCTCTCAATTTTTACTTAAATGCAATGCAGTTAGATTTTTTAAACAATGGAAAAGATAATGGAATAAGATTACCTTAGTCCACTGAAAATGTTTAGGGTAGTTCACAGCACGTATAGTTTCTAGTAAGAGATCAGATTTTTGTCAAGTTTGTATGTGTCTGTCCACGACAAGGTCTCAGTTTTATATCCTGCCTTGATATAATACTGCTAAGGACTCATATAGATATTCAGTGCTCACATTTTTTTCTAAAAGGTTTCCTGATGATTGAAGAACAATTATTTAATTACTATTAATGATGTTTAGTAAGTAAGTTAGAGCCAAGTAGTTCAGAACTCAAATGGGCTGAGATTGCCACTATGGGGCACCCAAAATTACGAAGTAAAAACTGAGAGAACAATGAGTAGTGATCTTTTAAATGATATTTTGTGATTTGAATACGTATGACCCCCACAAACTCGTCCATGAGGAGTGGCACTATTATGATGCCTCACATCTTGGAGTCAGAGTGCTCTTGTTGTAAGAAGAGTGTCACTTTGGAGGTGGGCTTTGAGGTTTCCTATACTTAATCTCTTCCTAATGTGCAGCACAGCCCCCTCATGCTGGCCTAAAAGTATCAAAATGTAGAACTCTCCGCTCCTCCAGCACCATGTTTGTCTGTATTCTCCTCTTCTTTCACCATGGTGATACCGGACTAAATCTGAGAATGTAACATAGCCCTCAATTAAATGTTTTCCCTTCTAAGAGTTGCCTTGGCCAGGGTGTTGCTTCACAGCAATGAAACTCAAGTTGGTACCAGGGACTGGGGTATTGCTGTGATAAGCCTGACCATGCATTTGTTTGGAGGAATGTGGATTTGGGGACTTTGGATTAGAAAAGCAGTGTACTGCTTAAATTGGCTTAATGGGCCATACTAGTAGAAGCACGGAAGACAGTATTGCTGAGAGTAATTTGAACTGTAAGCACCTGGCTCAAGATGTTTTAGAAGAGAAAATTTTATAATGTTGCCTAGAGATTGATCTTGTGATACTTTGGTGAATAATGTGGCTGTGATTGCCTTTGTCCTAAGACTCTTTCTAAGACATAGTAGCCATGCTTATAAAGGTCTAGTAAACAGGAATTAAAGAAAAATTATGTCCATACATAGTAGTACATACTTTTAATCCCAGGAGACAGACGCAAACAGTTCTCTGAGTTCTAAGTCTGCCTGATCTACAAAGCAAGTTCCAGGTAAATAAGGTATAGTGGCACACACCTTTAATCCCAGCACCCAGAAGAGAGAGATATGCATATCTATGAGATCAAGACCAGCTTGGTTTATAGAGCAATTTCTGTGACAGCCAAGCTTAGGTAGTGAGGGATGCCATCAAAACCAGAAAGCTGGCAAAGATGTAATTGAATAAAGGAGCCATGCTCCAGCTCCAGCAAGCAGTAAAACTTGGCAGCTTCTATCTGGTTCTGGTATTAGAGTCAAGAATAGAAGAAAGGGACTATAAATGTTCCTCTGTAAATAAGGGAAGTTGCTGAGGCCAGGGATGTAGAAGGGCTGCCCCTACATGGATTCCCAGAGAAGTTATTGTGTGAAGTTGGGATATGGAGGAGGAGAAGCTTGGAAGTGTTGAATAGGAGGAAAAGGAGGGAGAAAATAGTATAATTACATTAAAAACTCAACAATAAAATAAAATAAAAAGAACACCAATTAGTTCTCAACGGTACTGTCATGAAATGTGGACTAGTAGTCTGTTTGATGATGAAAGGTCTTCAGAATGGTTCCATTTCAGTCCTCTTCACACAACTTTGAGAAAATCACACAAGTGATTTTCTTAACCCTACAAAAGAATTATAAGCAATCAAGAAATCCTGGACATGGGAGAAACAATCTTCCTTAAGACAAGCACACACATTGCTTCAGTAACAAATCTTCATTTCTGAAAACATACATACAAATAACATTGTACAGATTAGTCTGCTTACGCATTAGAAGTATATGTATATATGTGTGTGTGTGTGTGTGTGTGTGTGTGTGTGTACAGTATGTATATTTTAAATAGAATACATGCATATGTAACATACAATAAAAATTAATGAAAAGTAGACCATAAATTTGGAAGAGGAAAAGGAGGGAGGGTTTGTGGGGAGAAAGAAAAAACAGAAAATTGTATTATAGTTTTAAAAGGAAAAGAATGAATAGAAATTGAGAACATTCCCAAAGCTAAATGTGATAACTGTTATTGAAAAATAAAAAACAAATAACAACATTTTAAAGCATGGGAAAAAATAATGTATGGGGCTTTGCATTAGTTTATTTTTTTCTTTTATAAATTAATTTTTTTTACACTCCATATTCTATCCCCCACCCCCAAATCCACCCTCCTACTGCTCTACATCTTACACCTACTCCCAAACAACCCTGTCTCCACATAGGTGCCCCCATACCCCACTCCACCTGACTTCTAAAGTCCCTGGGGTATCCAGTCTCCTGATGGTTAGGTGCATCATCTCTGAATGAACACAGACCCAAAAATCCTCCACTGTATGTGCATTGGGGGCCTCATATCAGCTGGTGTATGCTGTCTGTTTGGTGGTCCAGTGTTTGAGAGATCTTGGGAGTCCAGATTAATTGTGACTGATGGTCTTCCTAAAGAATCACCCATTTCCTCAGCTTCTTCCAGCTTTTCCTAATTCAACCACAGGGGTCAGCAGCTTCTGTCCATTGGTTGGGTGCAAATATCTGCATCTGACTGTTTTCAGATGCTTGTTGGGTCTTCTGGAGTGCAGTCATGATAGATCCCTTTTTGTGAGCACTCCATAGCCTCAGTAATAGTATGAGGCCTTGGGACCTTCTCCTGAGCTAGATTCCACTTGGGTCTGTTGCTGGACCTTCTTTTCCTCAGGTTCTTCTCCATTTCTATCCCTGTAATTCTTTCAGACAAGAACAAATAAAGATCAGAGATGTGACTGTTGGATGGCAACACCATCCCTCACTTGATGTCCTGTCTTCCTGCTTGAGGTGGGTACTATAAGTTCCCTCTCCCTACTGTCAGACATTTCATCTAAGGTACCTCCTGAGAATTCCTTACCTCCCAGGTCTTTGGTGCATTCTGGAGAGTCCCCCAAACCTCCTATTTCCTGGGGTTGCTTGTTTCCATTCTTTCTGCTTGCCCTCAGGGCTTCAGTCCTTTTCCCTCACCCAATACCAGATCAGGTTTCCTTCTCCACTCCAACCCTCTTGTCCACTTTTCCTCCAAGCTTCCTCCCTCCCCTCATGAGATTGCTTTCTTCTCTCTCTCAAGTGGGACCAAGGAGTCCTCACTTGGGCACTTCAGTTGGTAGACCTTTTTGAGTTCTGTGGACTATATCTTGGGTATTCTGTACCTTTTTTTTCTATTTATTTATTTCTTTGCTAATATCCACTTATTAGTGAGTACATACCATGCAATTCCTTTGGCTCTGAGGTATCTTACTCAGGATGATATTTTCTAGTTCCATCCATTTGCCTGTAAAACTTAGGATGTCCTCATTCTTAATAGCTGAGTTGTATTGTGTAAATGAACCACAGTTTCTGTATCCATTCTTCTGTCCTGGAACATCTAAGTTGTTTCCAGCTTCTGGTTATCACAAATAAGGCCACTATGAACATAGTGGTACACCTGGCCCTGTGGCATGATGTGGCATCTTTTGGATATATTCCCAAGAGTGGTATAGCTGGGTCTTTAGATAGATCTATTTCTAATTTTCTGAGAAACCCCCAGATTGATTTTCAGAGTGGTTGTACCATTTTTGCAATCCCAACAGCAATGGAGGAATGTTTCTCTTTCTCTATATTCTCCCCAACATGTGTTGTCACCTGAGGTTTTGATCTTAGCCATTTTGATTGGTGTAAGGTGGAATCTCAGGGTCATTTTGGTTTGCATTTCTCTGATCACTAAGGATTTTGAACATTTCCTTAGATGCTTCTCAACCATTCAAGATTCTTCAGTTGTGAATTCTTGGTTTAGTTCTATACCCCATTTTTTGATTGGGATGTTTGGTTTTTTGGTGATGAACTTCTTGAGTTCTTTTACCTAAACGATGCAAGGACCCAACCAAAAAAGAGAACTTCAGACCAATCTCGCTTATATTCATAAGCAAAAATACTCAATAAAAATCTTGCAAACCGAATCCAATAACATATCAAAACCATCATTCACCATGATCATGTGTGCTTCATCCTAGGGATACAAGTTTGGTTTAACATATGGAAATCTATTAATCCACTATATAAACAAACATAAAGAAAAAAATCACATTATCATCTCCTTAGATGCAGAAATGGACAAAATACAACACCCATTCATGTTAAAATGATCAGAGAGATTAGGAATTCAAGGCCCATACCTAAACATAATGAAAGCAATTTACTGCAAGCCAACAGACAATATCAAATTAAATGGAGAGATACTTGCAGCAATCCTACTGAAGTTGGGGACAAGACAAGGATGCCCACTCTGCCAGTATCTATTCAATATAGTATCGAAATTTTAGCTAGAACAATAAGACAACAAAAAGAGATCAAGGGGATACAAGTTGGTAAATAAGAAATAAAGGTATCACTATTTGCAGATGATATGATAGTATACATAAGTGACCCCAAAAATTCTACCAGAGATCTTCTCCTGTTGTTCCAAAAGCAGGGGGCCTGGGCTGGGGCCCCACCTGCCTGGCTATCTCTCTCTCCTTGGTGGCAGGGGGCCTGCTGCTGAGGCCAAGGTATCTCACTCTCCTCCAGGGCTGGTCTGTTTGCTGCATGGCGCCTTAATTAAAAAGGAAGCAATGTATGAATGAGTTATTTTATTGTAGGAAGGAGAAATATGCTGGTTGAGTAGAGAGAAAGAAAGGAGAGGAAGGAGAGAGAGAGAGAAAAGGAGAGGGAGAAAAGCAGAGAAGAGAACAAAGAGGAGAGAGAGGAGAGAGAGAACAAGACGGGAAGAGGAAGTAAGAGTGAGAAAAGAGAAGTAAGAGAGAGTGAGGAGCAAGAGAGGAAGGGTAAGAGTAAGAGAGAGTGAGGAGGGGGCAAACCACCCCTTTTATTGTATGGGGCGTGGCATCCCTGGCTTGTGGTCAGATGACTGTGTGTAAGGTCCAGCTAGAATGCTGGGAGTTGAGGCAGTGTCTGCCTGATAGAGCACACATCTCCTGCAGGGGCAGCTGTGAGGGGTCTGGGCTGAAATCTGAGCCATTGGTTTCAGAAGGAATCACTGAATTACTTCACTCAGTGGGTCTTCGGGGTTCCGACATGGTTCTGCTCTACTGGATTCCAGCTGTCAGAACTGCTTACTGCTCCATATCCTCCAACTGATAAACAACTTCAGCAAAGTGGCCAGATATAAAACTAACTCAAATAAATCAGTAGCCTTCCTTTATACAAATGACAAAAAGGCTGAGAAAGAAATTAGGGAAACAACTTCCTTCACAATTGCCACAAATAATATAAAATATGTTGGGGTAATTCTAACCAAACAAATGAAAGAACTGTATGACAATAACTTCAAATCTCTCAAGAAAGAAGATCTCAGAAAATGGAGAGGTCTCCCATGCTCATGGTTTGGCAGAATTAACATAGGAAAAATGGCCATCCTACCAATGCATTCCTCATTAAAACCTCAACACAATTCTTCAAAGGCATGGAAAGAGCTATTCTCAAATTCATCTGGAAAAGAAAAAACAAAACAAACAAACAAAAAAAACAACAACAAAAAAAAACCCCACCACCACCACCACAACAAAACAGAATAGTGAAAACAATTCTTAACAATAAAAGAATAGCTGAGGAAAATCACCATCCCTGACCTCTAGCTTTACTACATAGCAATAGTGATAAAAATTGCATGATATTGATATAGACACATTGATCAATGGAGTAGAATTGAAGACCCAGAAATAAAACCACACATTTACAGTCACTTGATCTTTGACAAAGATGCCAAAAATATACAATGGAAAAAGAAAGCATCTTCAATAAATGGTGCTGATCTAACTGACTGTTTGTATGTAAAAGAATGGAAATAGATTCATATTTGTCACCTTGTACAAAGTTCAAGTCCAAGTGGATCTAGGACCTCAACATAAAACCAGACACACTGAATCTAATAGAAGAGAAAGTGGGAAAGAGCCTTGAACTCATTGACAGAGGGGAAAATTTCCTAAACCAAACTCTAATACCTCATGCTCAAGATCAAGAATTGATAAATGGGAACTCATGAAACTGAAACACTTCTGTAGGACAAAGGACATAGTCAATAAGACAAATCGACACTCACTAACCCACATCTGATAGAGAACTAATATCCAAAATATAGATTAGCTTATTTTTAATACTCTAAGGAACAGCTGAAGAAGTAGTATTAACAAATGTTTGAGTATATTCCTATATGAAAACTGTAAATAATGAAATCTACATCTGTGTGGCTGGAGGAGAGTGGACTCAAGATGTCCAACATCTCAGTCACAGAAATGTGCAAGAGGAAGATACCAACTGACCAGGCAGACAGCTGCAGTGGTACCAAAATGAGGTCTCCTTTCCTGTAACTAATTCCTATACAAATGTTCCCCTAAAGAACCACCTTGGTTCCCACTGCTTAGTATCCTCTCCCACTTAATTCTACCACACTAGATACCAGCAATGTCATCAAGGGGATCAAGTTTCAGAAATATCACTGATGGAGAAAATAGGGCAAAGTTCTATAGTGACTTAAAAAAAACAAACCTTCTATTCAGAAGAGTTAAAAGAGAGATATACAATGGGTTACTACTGGCCAACGTTTAGAATAAAAATATGTTTCAAAATTTATATACAAAATGTGAAAATCTCCATTTACTTACAACAGATGATGTATAAAAAATGATTAAGTGGCAAAATTATCTCAGTAAAGAAAATGAATAAATGATTATTATAAAAAGGAAACATTTGTTATCATTGGTGACCAGGGGCAGAATGTGTAAAGACTCTCACAATTATATAACTACAGCCCAAACAATAGGCAAAACTAGACACCAGTAGCTCAAAACTCAGGAGACAGGAGAGTATAAATTTATTAATATTTGGAAAAAGTTTCCTATGCCCTGTCCAGCATGGGTGCATTAGGGGATATAAGACACAGTTCCTGCCCCTGAAACTTCACCAGGCCATTTGTTCCCATGATCCCCACATGTGCTGGTGATTGCTGTTATCCTGAAGTTGATCTGCTGTCTTTACTACTTTATTTTCAATCTTTCTTTCTGAGGAAAAAAACTTACACCTTCATTCAGACCTAATCATGTGATAATAAATGAAACAGATGTGGTTTCCAGGAATGAGGAATGGAGGTGGTCATGACTCTGTGGAGGATGAGGAGTAGGCTCTCTGCTTGGCCATGGATAAGAATCTAGACTATATAATTATAGAGGCCATAAAAAGCCTACATGGTCTTTTGTGGAAATAGTACGTTGACAGACTTGGCCTTGAATTTGGGATGATGAGGATGCACATGTACGCTCTGGCCCAATGACTGCTGCATTAATTAGCCAGGGTGAACTTGGGGACATCAAAGATAATTACTCAAACACCACTCTAGAAATCAATCTGGAGGTTCCTTAGAAAATTGGAAATAGATCTACCTGAAGACCCAGCTATACCACTCTTAGGAATATACTCAGAAGGTGTCCCACCATGCCACAGGGACATGTGTTCCACTATGTTCATAATGGTCTTATTTGTGATAGCCAGAAGCTGGAAACAACTTAGATGTTCCAGGACAAAAGAATGGATACAGAAAATCTGGTTCATTTACGTAATAGAATACTACTCACCTATTAACAATGAGGACATCCTGAGTTTTATGGCCAAATGAATGGAACTAGAAAATATCCTGCATGCAATAACTCAGACCCAAAGGGACATGCATAATATATACTTACTAATAAGTAGATATTAGCCACACACAAAAAAGCACAGAATACCCAAGATATATAGTCCACAGAACTCAAAAAGGTTCACAAGCTGAAGGGCCAAGTGAGGATACCTCAATCCCACTTGGGAAGGCAAAGAAAGCAATCACAAGTAGGGAGAGAGGGAGGTGTAGCCCACGCAGTCGTCTTGCTGGGAAGAAGACATGCAGACACACGAGGTTCCTTCTGCAGTGACGTTTACTGCCCTTTCCCAGAGGGAAAAGAGATCGAGCCCAAAATCCGCACTGCTTATATACAGTGCAGTGTGTCTGCCCAGAGCGTGGCGTGTCTGCCCATGATTGGCTGTCACGTAATGCCCCAGAATGGGCCGTGACATGGCGTCTTTTCACTCTACGCACATGCGCAAACAGTTCTCTATGCACATGCGCAAACAGTTGTTTACTAGGAGTTAACAGTGGAAGTAGGCGCCATCTTGCCATGGTGAATGCCGGCTCCCTACAGGGAGGGACCTGGGTGGGAAAGGGGACAGGGAGGGAAAGACGGGAATATGATCAGGTATTGGGTAGGGGAAAAGGACTGAAATCCTGAGGGCCAACAGAAAGAATGGAAACAGTCAACTAGGAGGTGGGAGGGCCCTCCAGAATGTACCAAAGACCTGGGAGGTGAGAGACTCTCAGGATTCCAAGGGAAGGACCTTAGATGAAATGCCCTACAGTGAGGACTGGGAACTTGTAGAGCCCAACTCCAATAGAAACACAGGGCATAAAGTGAGAGAGGGGGTTGCCATTCCACAGCCAAAAATTCTGACCCATAATTGTTCCTGTCTGAAAGAACTATAGGGATGGAAACAGAGAGGAACCTGAGGAAAAGCAGGTCAAGGGACAGGCTTAAAGCGGGATTCAGCTCAAGGGGAGGTTCTAAGGCCTCACACTATCACTGAAGCTATGGAGCACTCACAAAAAGGACCAATCATGACTGCCCTCTGAAAGACCAAACAAACAGTTTAAAAAGTTATATGCAGATATGTACATATAACCAATGGACAGAAGCTGATGAGCCCTGTGGTTGAATTAGGGAAAAGCTGGGAGAAGCTGAGGAGGAGGGGCATGCTGTAGGAGGAACAGTAGTCTCAAATAACCTGGACCTCAGACCCTTGACCAACAGCCAGGCAGCATACACCAGCTCTTATACGGTCCCAACACATACACAGCAGAAGACTGCTGGTCTGAGGTTAGTCAGAAAAGAAGTGCTCAACTCTCAAGAGACTGGACGTCCCAGGGAATGGGAAGGACTGGTGGAGTGGGGCAGTGTAGGGGGTAGAGACATTCTCAGGGGAGAACAAGGTGTGGGATGTGGAACAGTCAGAGGATAAAATCTAGAGTGTAAAAAAAAAAAAAGGTTAAATAAAAAGTAAAAAAAAATAAATAAAATAAAAAGAAATATCAGACACTGGTGGGTAGGGAGAAAGCAGCATGAATGTAGCATTGGACTGCCTACTGCCTAAATCTTCCTTGGCAATAAAACATTGTTCTTTCATTATTTTTTTTTTTAAAGAAGAAAAGGCATGGATAGAAAAACTAGGAGTTTATATATGATTTAGAAATAATTAGTATTAGTCGGAAAGTACATGAGGCTACCAAATCACTAGGATGAGGAAACAAAGATTAGAGAATTAAAACATATAAAAAGTTAATACTTTGTTCTTTTAGCTATTTGAAGAATTGGAGATGAGAATGCCTAGAAAGATATTAGAGAGGGCTAATTGCTTTACTTACATAAATTTTAAAACTTTGTAAGAAATTATTTTAACCCAAGTAGTCTGTCATCTTTCTCCTCTAACATGAAAGCAGTTTCTAAAGACTGCTGTCTGCTGTACTACGAAACTGTGAGAGCTGTGCCCAGCTACCTGTGAAGAAAGGATTGTTTCAAAACTATAAGGAAATGTGCTTTTGCTTGGTGTTTAGTTTCTTCTATAACTGAATGGGGGTTTGGAGTATTGATGCTGGATTTATACAATTTTTGTACACTTAAGAATGTTTGAAGATTATTAATGTTCAAAGCCTTAATGGTGGAATTTTAAAAAGAAAAGACTGGGTTCAGGCTCTCTGGTTTGTAAAAGGTTAAAGCATGAAAAAGGAGAAAGCAAAAGAATGAGAAGAAGGAAGAAGGAAGAAAAGAGAAGAAGGAAGAATGATAAGAATCATCAAAGAACACAAAGAGTACCTGAACCTATAGTTTGCCCCTGAGTCATTATTGAATCAGCACCACTCCCATTCTTGTCTTTCTCAAGACCCTCCTAACACTGAGGTTGGACCTCTGCATTCACATTTCTTAAATATTTAAGATTACACTTAAGCAGTGACCCAGGGGCTACACTTGTATTTATCCCAGCACACTGGGATCATGTACAAAATAGGCTTGCAGCAGCTGTAATCAGAGTGAACAAATAGCTGACAAAATACTCTTACCATGTAACAAAATAAACTCTTTTATATAATACAACATAACCCAGCAACCAAAGGAGGCTTGCATGTGTGTGTGTGTGTGTGTGTGTGTGTGTGTTTCTACTGAAAATTTAATTAAATAGTAACATTTGGATTGACAAGAGTTGGTTGACCATTGTGTTCAGCATTTTGTAGTTATATTTGAGCACTGAATGATGGACACTAAAATTTTTAACAATATTTTTATTGATAAATTGAAAATTTCACATCATGTACCCTATCAAACTCTTCCCACCTGCCCTTGTAACCTCCACATGACAAAAACAAAAACCAAAACACAAAATCCAATAATAGCCAAACCAAACCAACCAAGCAAACAAAAAGCAAAACGAACAAACAAACAAACAAAACAAAACAAAACAAAACAGAAGAAGGGGAACAACCTTGAGGCTGAAATGGACATTTGCTGAAGAATAGATGATCAGTCTTGAATATGAAGGATCTTTTTCTAGGGCCATGCAGGACAAAGGACAAACTGCTGTTTTAGAGCTCATGGAATGAGTTAGCTCTCCTTGATGAGTGTGCCTTGGAAAGGAACACAGGCAATGCTTGTATCTATGCCTCCATATCCACATATCCTAAGGACTTCAAACTGTTTCAGTGCTTTGCTTGTTGTGCTCATATCTTCTTAATCTAAGAAATGTATGAAAATTCTAAGGGTGTCCCTTTCCTCACTTGGTAGTAAATTTGGCCCTTGAAACAATAATGCTTAATCTTTTTCAGGTATTACTGCTGATGCAGATAAATGATTTAATCACAACCTAGGAAAGGACTGAGATGAAGATTGTCAGAATTAATGACCACCTTTAGAATGCATTTGGAAAAATAAAATTGTCTGTGAAGCTAGCTTAACATGTTTCTGCTACTGACTTATATGTAGAAAACATTAGGAAACAACTGGAAGTTCATAAAGATACAATCTTAATAGATAAATGAGGGAGAACCCAGGAGCTAAGACTAAGGCTGTTTCACAGCCCTCTATAAACAGGTCCTGCCAGGAGAGAGCTTGTATCCCAGGAATGCTCTCACTCCGGGGCTCAGAGGTGAGACCTCAATTTTCTCTCCAATAGCTCTTCAAAGTGGGACAAGCCAGGAACTCACAGGGCACAGTAACAATTGAGCAGCTGGGACAAGATCCTTCTAGGCACCATCTGCACCTGGGAGCTCAGGCTGTTCTACAGGACTATGTACACAAGTCCAAGAAGAGAGTTGGTCATCCAGGAGTGCTGACACAGGCTTACAGACCCACAGTAGGGACAAGTTCCAGCCAGAGACAGCAAAACCAACTAACACCAGAGATAACCAAAAGGCAAAAAACAAGCCCAAGAACCTTATGAACAGAAACCAAGGCTACATGGCATCATCAGAACCCAGTTCTCCAACCACAACAAGTCCTGGATACCCCAACACACCAGAAAAGCAAAATGTGGATTTAAAATCACATCTCATGATGTTGATAAAGGACCTTAAAAAGACATAAATAACTCCCTTAAAGAAATACAGAGGAGCACAGGTAAACAGGTAGAAGCCCTTAAAGAGGAAACATGAAAATACCTTAAAGAATTACAGGACTACGCAACCAAACAGGGGAAGGAGTCGAACAATACCATCTAGCATCTAAAAAATAGAAGTAGAAACAGTAAAGATATTACAGAGAGACAACTATGGAGATAAAACACATAGGAAAGAAGTCAGGAGGCATAGATACAAGCATCACCAGCAAACTACAAGAGACAGAAGAGAGATACTCAGGTGTACAAGATACCATAGAAAACATTGATACCACCATCAAAGAAAAATGCAAATTGCAAAAAGATTCTAACACAAAATATCTAGAAAATCAGGGACACAATGAGAAGACCAAACCTAAGGATAATAGGAATAGAAGAGAGCAAAGATTTTCGACTTAAAGGGCCAGTAAATATCTTCAACAAATTATAGAAGAAAACTTCCCTAACCTAAAGAAAGAGATACCCATGAACATACAACAAGCCCACAGAACTCCAAATAGTTGGACCAGAAAAGAAATTCCTCTCTACACATAATAATCAAAACACCAAATGCACAAAACAAAGATGAATATTAAAAGCAGTAGGGGAAAAAAGTGAGGGAAAAAAGTAAGAGATATAGGCAGACCTACCAGAATTACCCCAGACTTCTCGACAAAGACTATAAAAGCCAGAAGATCCTGGGCTGATGTCATACAGAGCCTATGAGAACACAAATACCAGACCAGGCTACAATACCCAGCAAAGCACTCAATTATCTTAGATGGGAAACTAAGATATTCTATGACAAAGACAAATTTACACAATATCTTTCCATGAATCCATATCTTCAAAGGATAATAAATGGAAAACTCCAATACAAGTAGGAAAACTACACCCTAGAAAAAGCAAGAAAATAATCTTCTTTTAACAAACCAAATGGAAAAAAAAAAAGGACACTTCATGCTCATCAAAGGAAAAAAACCTACCAAGATGAACTCTCAATTCTGAACATCTATGCTCTAAATGTAAGGGCACACACATTCATAAAATAAACTTTTCAAAAGCTCAAAGTACTCATTACACTTCATATAATAATAGTGGGAGACTTCAACACCACACTCCCATCAATGGACAGATCATGGAAACAAACTAAACAGAGACACAGTGAAACTAACAGAGGTTATGAACCAAATGGATTTAAGAGATATTTATAGAACATTTTACCCTAAAACAAAAGAATATACATTCTTCTCATCACTTCATGGTACCTTCTTGAAAATTGACCATATAATTGGTCACAAAACAAGCATAATCAGATACAACAAGATTGAAATTATCCTATGAATCCTATCTGATCACTACAGACTAAGGCTGGTCCTCCCTAACAACATAAACATTAGAAAGCTCAGATACATATGGAAGTTGAATAACACTCTACTCAATGATAACTTGGTCAAGGAAACAATAAAGAAAGAAATTAAAGACTTTTTAGAGTTTAATGAAAATGAAGCTACAACATACTCAATCTCATGGGAAACAATGAAAGCAGTCCTAAGAGGAAAACTTATTGCTCTGAGTGTCTCCAAAAAGAGAGAGCATATACTAGCAACTTGACAGCACACCTGAAAGCTCTAGAACAAAATGAAGCAAATACACTCAAGAGGAGTACAGAGCAGGAAATAATCAAACTCAGGGATGAAATCAACCAAGTAGAAACAAAAAGAACTGTACAAAGAATCATCCAAACCAGGAAGTGGTTCTATGAGAAAATCAACAAGATAGAAAAATCCTTAGCCAGACTAACCAGAGGGCAAAGAGACAGTATCTTAATCAACAGTATCAGAACTGAGAAGGGAGACATAACAAGAGAAATAGAGGAAACCCAACAAATTCAAAATGACCCCAAGATTCCACCTCACCCCAGTCATAATGGCTATGATCAAAAAAATATGGTGACAGCATACAGTTTCGAGGATGTAGAGAAATTGGAACACTCCTTCATTGCTAGTGGGATTCCAAGCCTATACAACCACTGTAGAAATCAGTTTGGCAGTTCCTCAAAAAATTGGACATAGTACTACCTAAAGACCCAGCTGTACCACTCCTGGGCATATACTCAGAAGATGCTTCAACATGTTTTAAGAATACATGCTCAACTTTATTCATAGTAGCCTTATTTATAATAACCAGAAGCTGGGAAGAACCTAGGTGTCCCTCAATAAAGGAATGGATACAGAAAATGTGGTACATTTTACACAATGGAGTACTACTCAGTTATTAAAAACAATAAATTCATGAAATTCTTAGGGAAATGGATGGAACTAGAAGTTACCATCCTGAATGAGGTAATGCAGACACAAAAGAACACACATGATATGCACTCACTGATTAATTGATTTCAGCCCAGAAGGTTGGAAGAATACAATGTACCCAAGAATACAATGCACAGACCACAT
Organism: Mastomys coucha; assembly: GCF_008632895.1. Classification (NCBI taxonomy): domain Eukaryota; kingdom Metazoa; phylum Chordata; class Mammalia; order Rodentia; family Muridae; genus Mastomys; species Mastomys coucha. Next base: position 41,411,037 of record NW_022196899.1, on the reverse strand, counting down.
GAAGCTCAAGGAGAAGGAAGACCAAAGTGTCAATACTTCATTCCTTTTTGGAAGTGGGAACAAAATACCCACAGAAGGAGATATAGAGACAACATGTGGAGCATAAACTGAAGGAAAGGCCATCCAGAGACTGCCCCACCCTCGTATCCAACTCATATACTGTTACCAAACCCAGACACTATTGTGTATGCCAATAAGTGCTTGCTGACAGGAGCCTGATATAGCTATCTCCTGAGAGGCTTTGCCAGTATTTATGCCTGACAAATACAGAGGTGGATGCTCTCAACCAACCATTGGACTGAGCCCAGGGTCTCCAATGGAGGAGCTAAGGAAAGGACCCATGGAGTTGAAGGGGTTTGGATCACCATAGGAGGAACAATATGAACTAACCAGTACCCCCAGAGCTCCAGGGACTAAACCACCAACCAAGCAGTACACGTGGAGGGACCAATAGCTCCAGTTGCATATATAGCAGAGGATGGTCTTGTTAGACATCAGTGGTCCTTAGTCTTGTGAAGACTCCATTCACCAGAGTAGAATTCCAGGACAGGGAAGGACCAGTGGGTGGGTTGTTGAGCAGGTGAAGGTCTGATGGGATAGGGGCTTTGGGGAGGGGAAATGAGGAAAGGAGAAAATATCTAATAAAAAATAAATAAATGTTCTGTTAAAAAAATAGTCAAAGGAGTGACATTTTACATCTGGAAACAAAGCAGCAGCTGCCTCTTCTGGATGGGCGCTGTATTACCCCCCCTGCTCCCCGGGGCCCAGAGCATTCGGGCTGAGCCGTGCGGGGTGGGGGGGCTACGGACTGCATGAGGATAGAAGCTCCAATGCCTCACAGCACAGCTCTCTCACAGCACTCATCACTCGCAGCACAGCTCTCTCACACACACACACCAGGCTCAAGGTCCAGCCCATCCTTAATAAATAAACACCCACTATGCTAATCTTCTGGGCTAGCAGAGATATGCCCCAGGGGTTTCATTCTTCTAATCTTTGGGAGTGGCTCAGCTGTTTTACAAGAATGAAAATGAGGATTCTAGTTGACCTTGCCCTTGGATTATCAACTTCTATTCAGTAAATTTCAATGCTCGACTTCCCTCACTATCTACCTAACAATGCCAGAGGCAATTAGTCTGAATGTGTAACATTCCCTATGGAATTCCAAGCCAGGGTTCAGCTAAGATGTTGGAACATTGATGAAGGTCAGAGAGCAACATCTAATCTTCTTTAGCTATTAGTAAATCATATCTTGGTGGCACCTAGCTCGAGACCTTCCATTGACTAACGCAAGGGCAAATCTGGGCCACCTCCGAGAGAGGAAACGCCAATGAATGAATTCCAGGAGGCTATCTCTTTTGAAGCTGTATGCCTCAGATCCGAGGTCAATCCTTCAAGCATGACATGCAGATTTCACTGGAGTGGGTGTGGCACCCATACTACATATTTTTTTTTCATATAAATGTATTGTGGAACACAGTATTTTTTTATAGCCATTCACAAGAAGAAAATTAAAACATAATCACTTTGTAATTTTATACTGCTTGAAAGATTTTGGGGGAATATACAAGCTATGGGAGAAAAAATAAACTTGTTCCTCCCACAAACTGTGTTTATATATGTATATGTGCAGATATGTTTTTATGTATGTGTATATATCTATAAATGTGTATGTGTGAAATACTTAGAGGTCTCCTTGCTGGAGCTTTGCTCCAATCATTTAATGTGTGAATGTGCATATGTCTGTCTTTCTGCATGTATGTATGTATGTATTTATATGTATGAAGTTATTGGAGTCTATCTTTTGGATCAAGTATTCTCTCTCTCTCTCTCTCTCTCTCTCTCTCTCGGGTGTGTATGTGGGTATGTATGTGTGTGGGGGAAGGTATGTGTATGTGAATTTTGAATTTTCTCTCTTATCTTTCTTGCTGACCCCTAAGAGTTCAGAGTTTTTCATTAGCCACAGAGGAATGCCACCAACCCTAATGAATCAAACTTTGTTCCCTCAGAGAAAACTCTGCTGAGTAATTTCTCCAACTGCTGGCTGCCATCGGTGGCAGCTCTCATTGGTCGCTATTTGGACTGAACCCCATCAACCCTTCTTAAAACTGACCCAATTCAGTTGCTCTTAGCTCTGACACCACCACTGATTCCATACCTCTCTGCGTGCTTCAATTTACTCTGCCCCTTATGGATGTCAAAGCTGATTTTTGGCATCTATGACATTTTTTAGTTTTACAGAACATCACATCAATGGATCTTCATAAGAACATTCAAACTGTTGGTTTTGTGGGATTGGTAGTTTATTTCTCTTGTAATAATTAAACTGCAAAATTTGGAGCTTAAACAGAAAGGAAGAAGATATAGAGGAATTTTAATCCAGCAGTGAGTTTACTTTGGCAAAGGAAAACATCCAAAGGCTTAGGCCTGTGTGATGCTGCTGGAATACTGACACATACTTAGTACACACCTTTAATTGCCTCTGGCTGACATATATACATGCCCTTAGAACACACCTTTAATTACTCTAGCTGGATTACACCTTGCCATTACAAACAATGATACCTAATTGAGGTGCAGACAAATTGATAAATCAGAGAAAGATTTAATAGAATGAGTTAGAGATAGGATACACCTAATTCCCACAAGAACAAATAAAGAGAGGCAACTTAATAGCAGTACCAAGTGAGAAACGGAGTTGCTTTCAAGTGAATTCAGTACAGTATAGTTGAATGCACTTGAAATCAGTCCATGCAGTCAGTGCAGTTGGTATAGTTCAGGTTGTGAGGTTCAAAGGTATGTTGTTGTTTTTTTTTTCTTGTTGTTGTTGTTTTGTTTTTTAAAGCAGAGAGAGCAATTTAGTCAGTAGCTGAATGAAGCCCAATAGAATCAGTAATATTGGAGAGGAGTTTGAGGAAGAACATCTAAGTTGAACAAGCCATCCCGAGGTTCCAAAAGAGCTAGTTTATTCAAAGTGAGTTTATTCAACAGTAAGTCTTGTAGACTCAAACTTTCTAGGCCTAGATTAACAGAGAGAAGCTAGAATTTGAAGCCTTAAAGTTCTGGGCTTTCAGAAGACTAAACTGCACAGAGGATAGAAGCTTCTAGTACTAGGCATAAGGATAGTTACATAGAAACTCTCTTGGTTCGGCCAGTATCATGTGTTCTTAAAGCTTGGCTATGGTTCTCATCTTATCTCTCCATCTGAGGGAAACAAAGATAATCTAAAAACAAAGTAAATTTTGGGAACAGAAATTCTATCACTGCTTACTTGTAATTGCTACTTTTGGGGGCATATACAAATTTTGGAGAATTGTGGAAGTTTTGAGATTTCATTGAGGTGATGTTGAAATGGAGGTATACATTTGTCAAAACCTATTAGTCAATATACATTAAAATCTAACCTGTAAATATGTGAACCTTTTTTGGAATAAAACTTACCTCAATGATGTTAACATTAAATAGTTTACAGGCAATGGAAAGATTGTTCATCTGGTAAGATCATTTGCTACACAGTGGAAAATGAGATCACCCAAAGTATATTGTTCTCTGACAAGTATACCATAACATAGGTACTTAATACCTACAGAAAAACATAAAGAAATGTGAATAAATGAATAAATATGGGTATAAGTCACTTCTTATATTAAAATTATTTAGAATACTAGATACTGAAAGGACAGGACTATGATATTTCTACCACATTTCAATGATCTAGCAATGTCTTACAAAATCCACTTTATAGCTATTATATTTGATAGAATTTTAGAAAGGAAAAATATGAACATAGAAGGCTTGTTGATAGATCACTGAAGCTGAAGAAAACAGAAAATAAATACTTAAGTCATTAGAATGCAAGTTTCCTTTGCTGAATTAATTGTAATGTTAAGAGTGGTCATGTTTCCTGTGTATTAAAACAGTGCTTAGGGAGCACTTTATTTCAGAACAATTCATGCATGACCAAAAATAAATGAACTTTACAGGAAAAGATCATGTTTAGTTTACAATGGTGACCTGTGACAAATGAATTTCATAAAACAGTTTCTCTCAGAATGAAGAGCACCTACAGCTTTTTCCTCCTCCTCTTCAACCTTTTAATGAGTAACTCCCTCAACAACTCTTTGCTTTCATTGTAGATAAAATTTATAAAAACATCATTCATTTTTTGAATTGAAAATAAGATACTACTGTAATTATAATACTGATTCTTCACTAGGAGTTATTCATTATCATTTCTTGCTAGTTAGGATGCTAGTTAGTTAATTTTCTCCTGACAGTACAAGGCTTATAAGTGCCTGCACTATTAGTAAATATCTTGTACTTAAGTCCTGACTTGAGGCATTGACTTTGGCATGGATGCCCTCTGTGCAGCTAATGAACCATATCATATAGACATGGGATGCTAGAGAATGAAAATTGAAGACATCACACAAGTTTGCAATGTTGGGGTAGATTTGGGTCAGGAGTATTTGACCTCAGCCATCTGGGTACAACTTATAAATATTTATATGGATTATTTTTAAATGCAAGCTTTGCCTTTGTGATGATAGTAGACATGCTTCCAACAGTAAAGGTAACCTGAAAGTGTTTGTTTTGCTTCCCTTAAGCATTGTCAGAAAATTTGCATTTAAGTTGCTTCTATGCAGTCTTGATCACTAGAACTACAGATTTTGAGTGATTGAAATTGAAAGTAGCTTTAATGATATTTGGGGCTGTGTGTGTGTGTGTGTGTGTGTGTGAGAGAGAGAGAGAGAGGGAGAGAGAGAGAGAAAGAGAGAGAGAGAGAGGCAGAGAGAGACAGAGAAAAAGAGAGAGAGACAGAGAGAAACAGAGGCAGAGAGAGAGACAGAGAGAGACAGAAACAGAGATATTTTAATGTTATACTCAACCTGAGAATAACTTACAATTTTTATGCAATTTGTGATTAATTTCATTATGAAACAGACTGACAATTAGATAACATCTGCAGTGCAGATCTATAACAAAATGAATAATTGTTATACCACATTTAAAATTTATGGTATAAGCAGGCACTGCATTCTCTTAATTCTTATTATGAGGGGCATTTACGTTTATGGCTACCACCCACTTTTAAGTTTCACTGAATCTGAGCAAAGTGACACTTGAGAAGGGGTGTTTCTTCTGTATGATTGTTAGTATCTGCTCAAAAACCTTGTATCCCATCAATTCTGAAGAAAACTGTCACTTTGCAAAATTAGACTATTAATTTTCACAAGGCATGGCTTTCAAGTCTTGTGGTGCTTTCTCCATATAATCGTTGAGAGAAAGTTCATGAATACTTAATGATAAAGAGGAATTTGCATCATGTAAATACTTCCAGCCTCCTGTTCTGTATGCAGTGACTGCAATACCATCTGGCAAAGGTTTCAGTTGACTGAAGCTGAAGCAATAAATTAATACAGTAAAAGATGCTACCAACACTTTTGAACCAATTAAAATGCTTGAAGCAGTCTCAATGCATGTTAAAATGCTATGTCTGACAACAGCCTTCCAAGAAAGCAATATAATGAGCCCGCCATGGGTGAAGGGAAGTTTGCAGAAGTCAAGGGTGCTCTTCCTAGTAGGCATTTATAACAAAGACACGCAATTAAAAAATAAACAGCAACTAATGCCCACAGCCCTCATTGTTACAGCTCCACCTCCTTATGTAAAGGGAAATTTTACTGGTTGCTCTTTCTGAATTCACAAACACATTTTTTTTTCAAATGCCTGAATTTAGAATTACCTGCCTTTTTGAGAAATCCTAAAAGAATATATCAAGTTTGTTAATTTCTAAAATTAATAGAAATCATTAGTGAACTAAGACATATTGTGGTCACAAAACCACTTTTAAAAGGTTATTATTAACTCTAGTTTAGTTACTGCTATTTCATTCTCATTATCAGAAACTTTTACTTATAAGCAGGAGGGAAGTAAAGTTAACAAAATCTTTTAATATATAGATAATTCCAAAAAGCGTCTTAAGTTATTCATTTACATCCAACCTGATTCACAAAATAAAGTAAAATAAGTTATTTGGGTATAATTCACTTTCTAAATACAGATTTACCACATTAGTGTGTCTTTATAATAAATTAGGCAATTACAAACAATATATTTCTCATCCTAAAATATACAAAATATTTTACTAGATGAAATAGGATTATATATGCATCTCATATTGCTTTCTAAACAGAAAATGCCAGTGTCTGATATTAATGAAAAAAGACATCAATAATTTTAAAGTAACATAAAATATAATTGTGTATGTTAACATTTAATATTTTTAATTAAAATACATAATTTTATCATTTTTCCATTGTCTTTTTCTTTCTAGTCCCAGTCATAATTCCCCTTATTCCCTGTGAAATGTGTGAACTTTTGGGGACAAATCACTGGAATTTGATCACAAGCTGTGGAACTCATTCACTGAAAAGACTCATTCTCCTTCTGCTATCAGGCATAGTCCATAGTCTAGGAGTGGGGACCTGTAAGACTCTACTTCCACGTTAACATGTATATTGGTGTTTTCACTGTTTAAGTCTAGGTGAAAGTAGGCTTTCCTTGTGATTTCTAGGATGCACAGCCTCACAGACTGTCTAGTCCTCTCGTTATTAGACTTTTTCTACCCTCTTTTCTGCTCTGTTCGAAAGCCTTAAACAGAGCACCTGTGTTACCAAATGCTAAACAAGAAAAGAATAAAAAGTGTCAAATTACTTTTTCCATTTATATCTTAATTAATTCAATTAAAGTTTCAATTCTATTTGTTTGTTTGTTTATAGAACATGGCACCACTATTGAGCCTACAGATTATGGCTAAAGCTGTTCTAGGGGGGAGCCCCCTAATACTATTCTTCCTAAAGCACATTCTCTTAAGCTAACCTCTAATGACTTATTACACTCATACAGTAAAAGAACTCTCCTATTTAATCAGAGAAAATTCAATTTGCAGTAAATTGTGATCAGCATGGACATCCACAATTCTCCAAGGTGCAGAAAATAAGATACTGTAGAATGTTCAGATGGAAAAGAATGTATATACTATACAATTCCTCCTACTCCAAAGGCTCATGAATTGTGGGAATTGGAGTACAATGACTATATTAACCAGAGGTAGTAGATAACTACAAGAAAACATTGTAATTTTGACAGATATGCACATACAAAATTAAAGCTGTTGTTATAGCATGTACCTGCACAAGCTCAAGCTAGACCAAATGCCACCAGGAGGAGAGATCTGGGCAAGAAATGTCTGCTTAACTGAGGACACAATCAAGAAAGTTTACAGCACAAATTGACATTCATTAAGATTAAAGTGAACCAAACCAACCAATGAATTAATTAATCAGCAAATTTGGTGAAAAGAAAATGCATAGTGAAATGGTTGTAGTTGCAGGAGGGAGGAAAAATATGAGCAAAATATATAGAAACTTCTCATTATAACATATTCTAGCTATATATATACAAATGCACATGCATATGTAATATCAGTTACAGAAAAGATGTCAATAACTTGCAAGAGCACAGTGGATAAATGGGAGGATTTAGAGGAAGGCAAGAGAAGGAAAATGATGTAATTATCAAAAACCTAAGAAGTTATTTTAAATATATAAAGTAGTCTTCTACTAGGAAAAGGTCCATCAATGCAATCACCAACTTTGAGTTCTCCTATGATCCATTTCAATTTTATTCATAACACTTACAAATAATTCTCTTATTTATTTTACTTATTTTTTTATTCAGAATGTACTTCTTATAGAAATTCTTAATTGTAATTCTATGAAATGGATGTGGAAACCATGAGATGTACACAGATAATATTATCTTTTTATGGATGTTCCTCATTATTAATTTGCAATTCAGAAATGCTTTAAAGACAGATCTTAGTAGTAAATCTTAAACTATAGCAAGGCTATGATGCATATTTTAGGCTCATTAAATAAGAATTGAATAGATTATTATGATGGACATTTCCAAATACATTCCACTTGTGTGAACATTATTATAGTAGTCTTTACCAAATTTATAATGCATCAATGACTTAGTATTCAATGGAAAAGATCTCAATTTAATATAAACATTTTTGGAATTCAAAATATATGGTTAAACATATCTTTCATAAAGGATAGAGGGTATTTTTTAATTGTTTCTAAAAGTCATTTATGCACTCAAACACTTTTTACTTTAGATTTGGAGCTATACTAATAAGTACTTTCAATTGAAGCCTGATACATAACTCTGTATCTCATATGTTGCATTTTAAAATTATGCCAAGGTAAGAATAAAAATACTAATGTTCCTTTTAGCAATTTAACATTCCAGATGTTAATGATGATGAAGTTCATATCTTCACAAATGCATCATCATGAAATTGTCATTCTTTTGTGGTGAGTCCACAATCGCAATTATAATGATTTGTGTCAGCCAAATCATGTGTATGTATACAGTATAATCAAATGGAAATGATAGAATCAATGGGGGAAATATGTAAAATATATCTCATATAAAAATATTAATGTTAAATACAGAGAGCTAGAGTGTAAGAACAGTTTTCCTTCCATCTGGCTTCTTTGCATTGGTCAGTGTAAATCACATAGTAAACTCCATATTATTGTGGGAACAAACCTCACAAACTCATAGTTTGACAGGAACTATTAATATAATTATATCTTATGATATATCTCTCTTTTTATGATTATGAATCATAGTTGTCAAAACACCAATGAAATGAAAGACATTATCTCCTGGTTGTTGCTATTCAATTATAGATAAGTTAGAAAATATATTCACATCTCAAACCACTTTCCAATCCAAATTATTTGTTTCCTTCCAGATATATAGTTGTTTGTCAGGATGGCAGGATCACAATCTAAGGAATCATTCTGTGATAATCACACTGTGTTTATACAAATCCAGGCAGTGAATCCTATTGTACCCCATGCAGTGGTATAACCTCACTCACAACTCTTCCCTACGAGGTTCTTAATAACTGTGACATGGTTGAATAACATCTGGTCATACGTACAATTCCATTAAAAATATACAAACAATAATGGTGATAGAGATGTAGACAAATTACAATGAATAATCTAGACGATCTTTGATCTGTATTCCAGGGGAATGTTAGCCCCATATTTAATGTTTTCAACCTGGATTTTAAAGCAATCTGTATGTCACAAAGCTTGCTAGGTACTCTGCTCTCTCTTACTGAGGAATTTCAAGATAAATAGCTCATTTGAAGGAATTCAAAGGTATCTTTGACATAATATTGTGGCATTTTAAAATTATCAAGGGAATATAATTTATTAAGTCTTCATGAATACACAGAATGTAGGTTCAACTTCAAGGGACTTCTTGAGATTTTTATCACATTCTTTTGATGTATCAGCAGCCTTTGATAATGTCTTTGGGTATTAAGAACAAAACACTTCTACATCTGAAATGGCAAGTAAAACAAGTAGAACCATCCACAAATAATCAGCATTGAAATATTATAGCAATATTTCTGTAGTTTGATGATAGGTGGGTGAACACAGAGAAACACATGGAAGTAGGCTTAAGGATCGCTTAGATTTTTATCAATTGTAACATTTCTGACCATGTTAGAATTAAACCTATTTAAATACAATTAGAATTGTTTAGGGAAGATTTGTCTGTGGCAGATGAATTGAGAAGATAAGGTGGCTGTGCTAAAGAAAGAATTCGAGGAAAAACAGAAGAAAAGAATGTTATCAGGGTGTGCATTAAGGAGCTCAAAAATTTAGTAAGCACCAATCACAGTGAGGTATGATAGATACTCACTGACATAAGATGCCAAAAAAAGCAGCTGTTGAAGATAATTCTGTATCTGAGCCAGATGTAGTCCATTATAAAGGTGAGGGCTTCTGCAGTCTATGCTGCAAACTGGTGACCCAAGGGTAGTTCTGACCAGCCCAAATTCCCATTTGTCTAAACTTACCAACTCTTTACATATGTCTCCACTTTTCTGGCCTCTCATTCTCCTTTACACAGGACAGAAGCACCCATCTTACATGATTATGTAACAGCTTCTATGAATGGTTGAAGATAAATTCCTGTATTGAATTACATGAAGATAAAGGACACAGATAAGTATAATATATAAACATCAATATATAGATATTTTTATTTGATCAAATGTGGAGTGGTATCATAGTGTGAACATAAATTGGTTAACAAATTAAAAAATAATTAAATTGATGATCATTGAATACCTATTTTTGCTGTTTTCTTTCTCTCCACCCTCTCTCTCTCTCTCTTTCTTTCTCTCTCTCTCTCATCCCCCCTCTCTTTCTATCTCTCAACTCTCTCTTTCTTCACTCCCCTTTCTCTGAGGTAGAGTAGTATTACACCAGCTGGCTTGGTTCTTGATCTGTAGACCAGGCTGGTCTTGAACTCATAAAGACCCTTTGACTCTACTTTTACCTCCTGAGTGATGAGATTAAATGAAAGTGCTACTACATGTCATATTTAAGACAAACCAAAGTAAATTCATTTACCTGGGAAATATAAATATGAGACAGGGGTTATGGATCCCAGATACAAGGCTCTCCTATGATAATATACAAATATCTGATTCCTAAAACTGAGTGAGTTAAAAACCAATTAGATCTTACAACATAAAGTATTAACAACATAACAGTTCTTCTTAGAATAAAATTTCATACAATATGAGATAGAAAAAAATGCTATCTGTTTGGAAGCAGAAGCAATGAAGTGGTCATGGTTGTCACCTTAGGATATAATTGAGGAGTAGCTCTGAAAAACAGAACACAACAAAATGTTAGTAAAGCCAGATTAAGAAGGAAAAACAGAGCATTTTTAGAGACATGAAAAATCAGAATTGTAGCCTCTCAAAGGCCAAAACAATTTAGAAATCTGTAAAGGATGTCATAAGCAGGATAGTATCTCCTCATGGAGACATAACTGCATGGATGTCTTCATGTCACTGTCCTCCAGGTTTTTATTATTGATGTTAGGACAAAGAGTGCACATCCTTAGTGTACAAAATCATGTACAATACTGAGCAGCAACAATGAGCAGCAACCGGTCACATTTCATATATCACCCATTTCTATTTTTTGTCCTTGATAAATGACAATTAGGCTAGAGCTAATATTTCTGTGTCATTGTGTAGTTTTGTGTGAACATACTTCTGGGAATTAAAATGCAATGTCAATGACCCACATATGCTCAGAAATATCTCTATGGTATCTGCTTGCTTTCTATTACATTTTTTTTCTCCATTCCGTATGCTTGGATGTGAACTCCACATTGTGGGAGCTGAGTCACATTTGTACCCAAACACAGGTGTCTCTGAGGTGGAAGACTAACAGGATGAAAACAGTCAAAGTTCCTTGTGACGAGACATAAAGAACCTTCTACCTTGACTATCAACTATTGTAGACTGCATTGTAGGAGGCTGCAAGTCTGTCCTCTCTGACCCACTTCATAGAAGGATATTTGTGAAACTGTAAAGTAGCTTTGCACATAGTGAGCCATATAAACATTAGTTGAATATGACCCTGAGTACTTTGTGAACAAAAGTTTTCTTAAATGTTTAAAATCAATAAATGTATGCCTACATATTAAGTGGCATCTAGTAAAATTTGGTGTGCTTCATTGTTGTCTTCAAGTACTAGGAATGAAAAATAAGCCAAAGACCCACATCAAAACCTTGTTGGACAGTTAATATGGCTCATTGACTTATACAATCCCTTATATAAAAATAAAACACATTTTCAAATGAGAAGATGGAAGAAGTTTGAAAGCCATGGGAGAAGAGTTAAAGGTGGTAGGGAATTAAATATTATGTGGTTAAATAGAAAGACTCTGAACAAGGTCAGTGTTATTCTCAAGTGCATAAGCAATGTAACTTCTTACAAAGCAGGACATTTAATATTTGAGAAAATAGTATGTTCCAAGGATATCTAAACTTCACTATGATACATTATTGTTTTTTTTCAAAATAAAGAAGCAATAGAATTATACCTCAGAGAAAGAAAATAATTCTGAATTTAGGAAAAAAATGCTGTGTTAAAAGTAAAAATACCTATCAGATCTTTTTACTTATACTATCCCTAAGTATATTGTTCATTTATATAGCAATTTTGAATTAGTAATGTCCTAATTGGAGTGGGTACATTAGTACTTAATTTAACTACAAAATAAAATATATATGTTTAGATGAATATAGTTGAATTAATGTGGTCAAGTATATGGGTTAAGTTAACAATGTACATCCTGTGAGGACTACAACCTTGACTGAAACTAACTTTCTATTGGCTTCCAACAATGCCAATTAACCCTCAAATGATGTGATATTTTTCACCTCCTCTGCTATATGTTTTTGAGTTCCACTGGATTGGTTTTGTGCAAATCTTGGGCATGCAGTCATCACCACTGTGAGTTCATGTGTTCAAAGCCCCACCCTCAATGGGTTTACAAACAATAAAAAAGACAAAAATAAAAACTAAAACAGTAACATGCAGTAGGAAAGAAAGTGGGGAAAGCAATAGGGAAAGAGTTGGAGTCCAGTGGATGGGATGGATTTGATAAACGCATTATATGTATGTGTAAAATCTTAATCATTAAAAATATAAATGAAAACCCTCTTTAATGTTTCACTCTATATGAAAAAGAAGAATTTTAACACTATCTAGAAGTTACTTAAAGCAGTTATACCATCACTGAGTATCACTACTCTTGGGGCAATTTGAAGAGAAACATATGTTAGGGCTTAGCTTTCTGAGTAAACATTGCTAAGTGGCTTCATAAGACAAGCAGCAGAGGATAAACAGTCAATAATTTGAAAAAGCTTCTCTCCCCCATTGTTCTCCTCTCTCCCCACAAACAACACAGCAAAGGAAACACTCTCTTCTTGCCTCCACCGTGTGCCACTCCCAATCTTATTTGATATAGTTTCCTTAGTTAGTGTTTGTTAAACTATATGCAAACAGGCAGGACACACATATGGAAATTGTCAGTCATTATGCAGGTCTTTTGGGGCTACAGCTTTAAACCCAGCATTTGAGGTGGGGCAGAGTATCAGAATTCTCTTCAAAGTCAGCTATGTGTTTAGAGTAAGGTCATAACAAGCCGAGGGTACTTAAGACTGAAGAAGTAGTATCAGGACCACTAAGAGCAAGTTCTCAGCAAGAAGAACAGTTATTTTCCAGAGAAGACAGAGAACATAGAATGACAGCAGATAGAAAATAGTGGAGAAGTGAAAGGGAAGCAGGGTGAAGGGACAGGGATATTTGCCTCAGCGGACAAAGGACTGACTTTGGGTTGAAAGCATACAGACAGAAAGGCACATAAGAAACAGGAGCCTGATATAGCTGTCTCCTGAGAGGTTCTGACAGTGCCCGACTAATACAGAAGTAGAGGCTCACAGCCCATCCATTGGACTGAGTACAGGGTCCCCAGTGAAGGAGCTAGAGAAAGGACCGAAGGAGCTGGAGGGTTTGCAGCCCCTTAGGACGAACAACAATATGAACTAACTAGTACCCTCAAAGCTCCCAGGGACTAAACTCCAACCAAAGAGTACAAATGGGGGGACTCATGGCTCCAGCTGCATATGTATAGCAGAGGATGGCCTAGTCTGTCATCAATGGGAGGAGAGGCCCTTGGTCCTGCGAAGGTTTATGCCCCAATGCCAGGGCCAGTAAGCAGGAAAGGGTGGGTTGGTGAGCAGGAGGATAGGGGGAACAGGGTTTTATTTTATTTTATTTTAATTTATTTTAATTTATTTATTTTTTTCCTGAGGGGAAACCGGGAAAGGAGATATCATTTGACATGTAAATAAAGAAAATATCTAATTAAAAAACAACAACAAACAAAAACCCAACAACAACAAAAAAGAAAATGGAAGTATATAAAAGTATAAAGATGAAATCCCATATTACTAAGAGGTGCTTAATTTTAATTGGGCATGTAAATGAGATGAGCCACATGGCATGGGGCTTTTGATTGCTAGATTTCAATACTTTAATAGCTGGACCTTTGGTAGACAGCCTCAGGAGGAGAAAGTGACAGAATAAGGGATTAGACATTGGTGACTGGCTTTAGGAATACAATCTAATAGCTTTTAACAAGGTAGAGGGGATGGATAGAAGAGTAAGAGTAAGAGTAGTCTTGCCAGAGCTCGCCACTCTTGAGCTGGCTAGAGTCCTTTCAGATTTTCTGTCTGAAAAGTAAAACTAAGGCAATGAGGTAAGACCAGGTTTCTCTCTAACACTCAACACTCAACAGAAGTGATCTTGCATGGAGGGACAGTTTTTACCAACTGTAGCACAAAAATATAGATGGCACTCACTTCCTATTATTTTGATTACTATTTTTCAGTTTTATGATGGTGGAAAAATGTACATACAACCATTATCTTCCCCCTTTCAGTGCAATATTTAACACATTCTATAAAGTACCCAACACTATAACATAAAATAGATCCATATTCGGTAATTTAACCTCCTTGAAGGCTGCTGTACGTACACTCTGTGCATTTCAGCTGTGATGCTTGAGGTAAGAGTATAAAAAAGCATTTTTATTAATATTTTCAATCTGTAGTGGTCATTATTTAAAACAACACAACATAAGGTCAATTAGCATCTGGACCACACTCAATAGCACTAAAAAGAAATAAAAAATAAAATAAAAACATTCCCCCTTTGTAATTGTATCCAGATCATGAAAAGGTCATATAAGGTGTTAACATGTTAACACCAGAATCCTACAGCTTTGGAAAGGCAGAAGCTTTGTCAAAAGGCTGAGAAACAACAACAAAAATAAAACCTAATAATGAACCTGGGAGAGTGCACAGTATGGATGTTGTCTGATGCTTAAGTGTGAGAATCTAATTGCAGATTCCAAGACCTCATGCAAAGCATTGCCTAGAGTCCTATGAACCTAGAACTCCCACAGAGAGGAGGTAATGACAGAACACTCCCAGGATCCTTGTGGGACACCTCGTCTGGTATAAGAATGGAAAACAGCTTATCCTTCCTGAAAAGCCATCGGGATGATGAAGGACAACCATTAGCAGTCCTCTGACTTCAAGTCAAGTGTCACAGCATGAACATATGCACATACATACAAACATCTACACTTACACAAAGCATTCATGTATCATTTAGATGTATAATGATTTTTCAAGGGAGGGTTTATTCATCTATGTTTACTTTAGGTTAAAATTATATTGCTGGGGAACTTACAACACATTGTATAATGGCCAAAGGTAAATATAATTCACTGAATGAGGTTTCACATATCTGATATATTTCCTCTACTAAGGACCCAAGGCTGGAACAAGTGCTTTCTCAACTATCAAACTAGCATGAAATAGGAAACTCCTTTCACAATATGTTCACTAGTTTCTTCACCCAAATCACTTTTGTTGGTATTTTGTTGAATATACACTGGTATAGTCATAGGCACATACAAAGACACCCAAACACTCACTCACACACACATACATACACACAGACACACATGCCTAGGAGACCAAGGGACAAGGCATATCCCTTTCTTGACATGCATTTTAGGCAGTGTTTTGCACACACTAGTTTACTTTAACTTGGTGTTTCTTTCAGATTAACCATGTTTTTTATCTGGAGACTCAGCAAAGTGTTACTCCCATTGAAGTTGCAAACAGGAGTTGTCCCTATTTGAAGGCAGTTCCTATCCCCTTCCCAGTGGGTCATACCGAACTCTATCCTAGTAGTTCTCATGAAAGGTTGTTTTTGTATTTTGTTTTTACCCTCCTTTATTGACTTGTAACAAGCTTGCTTTTCTCCTCATAGCACAGATGTGCCATAGCTCTGTGTTCCCAACAAGTGCTTATGGAATTATTTCATCATGTACTTATTGGTACACATTCAGCTAATTTCTATTAATTAAGTCATTTTTGGCTATCGATTTATGTGCAGTTATAGTATTGCTCTCATGTATGTGGCCACATTTCTTTTTTCAAATTAAATATTGCATTGAAGTATTACCTTCTATTTCTATCCTTTGGGTACTATATCAAAATGGATTAAGAAGTCTTTCACATCATGAACCCCAGCACATTCTTTTCTTGGACCTTCCAGGTTGACACCCCACACTTGGAACCTTTGCCAACCAAACTCCCAAAACAGGAGAAAAACCAAGTACAATGTGTGTTACCCACTTCCTCAATGGATCAAACCCCCAGTGGCCAGCCACATAAAGAAAACTGAGTCCTTCCCCAAAGGCTACCTGCACTATGCAGGGGTTTTATTGTATCATCATTGTCTTAGTCAGGGTTTCTATTCCTGCACAAACATCATGACCAAGAAGCATGTTGGGGAGGAAAGGGTTTATTGAGCTTAATTCCACATTGCTGTTATCACCAAAGGAAGTCAGGACTGAAACTCAAGCAGGTCAGGAAGCAGGAGCTGACGCAGAGGCCGTGGAGAGATGTTTCTTACTGGCTTGCTTCCCTTGGCTTGCTCAGCCTGTTCTCTTATAGAACCCAAGACTTCCAGCCCAGAGATGGCACCACCCACAAGAGGCCCTACCCCTGTGATCACTAATTGAGAAAATGCCCCACAGCTGGATCTCAAGGAGGCACTTCCTCAACTGAAGCTCGCTTCTCTGTGATAACTCCAGCCTGTGTCAAGCTGACACACAAAACTAGCCAGTACAATCATGTAAGCAAATAACCTTTCTTATAATGTGAATACTGTCAATGATCTCAGGCCTATCCCAAGAAGCTTATTTTATCTTGTGAACTTCACTCACATTCATTCTTGTCTGAATAAAGATATAAACTTAGGCATTCAAGTATGCCCTTTTGAAGGGGGGATGCAATTTAGACAATTTTGAATAACATGTATTTCAAACATAAGAAAAGATAGGTTCAGGAACATGAATGTAGCTCAGTGATAAATTGCTTCATTAGCATGGAGAAGGTCCTTTGCCAACACTCCAAAAAGGGAAAAAAATTAATTAAACAAAATCAGGAATCAGGATTCAGTATGTATAGGTAAAGGTATTGTGCAACCTCTCCAGCTTAGGAGTTAGTAATTCTGCAGACTAGAGACATCTATATCTATATTAGTCCTCCGACAAATCTCAAAATGTCTCCTTACTTAATAGTCAAAATAGTGAAGCAGAAAGGAGTCCAGTCTTCTCAGATTCCCTCTCACTAAAACTGAATGACCCACCGAATTTTGAAGTATGTGAGAATTCATTTTGAATATGTGCCTCTCTGATATTTTTCATACTATAAAATAATGAAGTTCCAATTTTTCAAGTTCATGAGACCATCTTTTAAAGTAGGAATATAAGTCTTTCCACTGCTTTGCCTTCAACGTTTTGCTATCAGGACTCTGTTAAAAATGCAAAATGAATTTTTAACAGAGCATTGACACTTGCATTGTGAATGTGCCTCCAGGCATGTAATTAGCTGAGAAGTTTAATCTTTTATATTCCAAAGTTTGATCAGAATGCATAAAGCTCAGTAAAGCTATAAAGTATTGACCAGCATCCTTGATAAAAAGAGAGTTCGTAGCAGCAATTTTGGTAAATGCAGATTCTACTTACTTCTCAAAAATATATTAAATATAAAAATGATTTTTAATTTTTAAATAACAAACAGGAGCACAGCGTCTTCTGTATTTCCTAACTTGTATTTCTGTGAGATGTGATTTGTTTAAGAAATTGAAAGGAGTCACATATAGAGAGCACATAAATTGATCCTTTCCTTTATGAAGGATTTATCTTTGACAAATTTTATAACTTGTGGCTGGGGAAGTATCACTTGGACAAATATAGAAAATCAAATTATTATGTAATCTTTAAGTAACTTAATATGTGTCATGTGAATTTATGTTCAGTAAATACTGAAAAACATTTCTATAGCATGAAATCTTGTATTTCAACAGGGTAGGTTGTGTGACAGACTAGATGAAGGCAAGTCCTGCATGGGGATATTGGGATTGTGAGAGCAAACTGAGAAAAGGACATGAAAAGACACCTTGCTTATGAATTTGATTCTTGGTATGACAGGAATTAGAGGTCCCACAACTATATGGAAGCAATTTTATCTCATTTGGAGAGACTGTGCATGGCTACGTCCGAATTGCTCAAAATCTGTCTCTTTTATTTTATATTGTGTCACTGTTCAAATAAATAATGAGTTGTAAATAAATCTTATAGCAATAAGATTAAGCATGTCCCATAATGGGAAAGCAGAGAGGGGTTTTGTTGTTGTTGTTGTTATTGTTGTTGCTGCTGCTGTCAATCTGTGTAACATACTAAAATGTGTTATAATTTGGGGACACTTGATTCTCAAAGGAATGTTTCAGTGTAAGTATTATCATGCCTGCTCTTCATCTTGCACATCACCTGTTCTATAATTCTGGACATAATATTTGACTTGTTTTGCCTTGGTGTTGTATAAGTGTTTATCCCTATTTTATGTCACTCAGATTAACACGGATGCACTGCTTCAAACCTATCACAAATTCATGTTATATAGGTATGTTTTCTAGGGCAAAATAAGACTATTAAGAAAAGGCAAATTGGTACATTTCATAGACTTAGCATGAACACTTCAAAGAAGCAGAGAAAATTATGGTCTTCCCATGAAATACTAACAAATGTCTTACCCTGTAAGCCCCTAAATCTAGTAGAGTTAGGAAAAACAAAATAACAAAATTATAGAGCATTTACAAATATCAATTGTCCATAACTAATTAAATTATTTTGATGTCAATAAGATTTGTCCTTATTTTCTTTTATTCAAACAAAAAAGTTGAAGCAGAAAATTCTTATAATTATTCCTAACAATTTCTTTTTTAAAAAAAATCAGATCTTCTCTTGTACGTTATTTATTTGAATTTCTTTTCATGAGTGGGCCATAGATTTTCATACATCTTAGAGACCAGACATGGGACTTATGTTTGTATGATGAGAATTAATTTCCTTCAAGAAGTAAATGTCTTGCTTTATGATATAATGTAATAAAAATACAGCAAACCAGTAGCCAACATCAAACAAAGTGGTGAGAAACTTGAAGCAATCCCACTAAAATTAGGGACTAGAATAGGCTGCCCACTTTCCCCCACCTGCCAAATATAGTACTCAAAATCCTAGCTAGAGCAATTAGAAAACACAAGAAGGTCAATGGGATACAAACTGGAAAGGAATATGTTAAAATATCACTATTTGCAGATGATATGATAGTATAGTTAAGTGACCCAAAAAATTCTACCAGAGAACTCCTAAACCTGATAAATAACTCCAGCAAAATGATTGGATATAAAATTAACTCAAACAAATCAGTGGCCTTCCTCTACTCAAAGGATGAAAAGGATGAGAAGTAATTAGGGAAACAACACCTTTCACAATAGTCATAAATAATATAAAATATCTTGGTGTAACCCTAACTAAGCAAGTGATCTGTATAACAAGAACTTCATGTCTTTGAAGAAACTGAAGAAGATCTCAGAAGATGGAAAGAACTCCCATGCTGACGGATTGATAGGATTAATATAGTAAAAGTGTCTGTGTTGCTGAATGCTATCTATAGGTTCAATGCAATTCCCATCAAAATTCCCACTCAATTCTTCATAGAGTTAGAAAGCACAATTTCCAAATTTATCTGGAATCTCCAAAAACCCAGGATAGTGAAAACTACTCTCAACAATAAAAGAACTTCTGGGAAAATCACCATCCCTGACTTCAAGCTGTACTACAGATCAATTGTGATAAAAACTGCATGATATTGGCACAGTGACAGGCAGTGGGATATATTCAACTTCTTAATTGATATTTCCAAGGACCTTACCCAAGACATACTAGTACTTAATTTATGAACTATTATATTTAATGGTGGATAAAATTTTAATTGATTGTAACATAGTTTGCCTTTATATTTTCACTTGAAATAATTAGAAACATAGTGCTCAATTGCTTGGCTATATCTACAGATTCCTTTTTGTTCTCACAAAGACTGGTCACAAAGAGGATGATTCCTTAGAAACGATATTGCCCAAAGTATGTCATCTACCTGCAGTTAGTGTTGTGTCTTTGAAATACCTTTTAGATGTGTTTAGACTAATTTGTACTAATTTTCTTTCCTTAAAATTTCTTTTTGCTTTTACAGGCAGTCAAAGGAAATTAAAAAATAATATCTTCTTAGTTAATACAGAACAAGTTTAAATTGTTCTTGGAGAAAAAATCAAATGGAGGGATAGATAGTGCTATGAGGAATCTGAAACCATGTCAGGAACCAATATATAGAAAGCAGTGAAAATAAAGTGTAGTGTTTAATCCACACTGTGAATATTTTCTTCAAATACCTCAAGACTAGAGTGTATTTCCTTCTGCTTGGGAGAACCTTTGAAATTGCTAAAACTCACAAATTTCTAAATTTACCTTCATGGATTTCTTGTACCAAATTTATAATGAAATATAACACTGACATTGTTTGTCTCTGTAAATAAAGCACTATAATTTATATAATTATTGTGGGCTAAAAATGGGGTCCTGCATCTACTCTGTGCTAGGGTTGCTGGACGAGGCAGGAGATAGGAAGTTTTGACTGCATACCCCCACGGAACTACAGGGTGAGTGTTGTGCTGTAAGAAGCCACAGGACCCTGCTCTGGGGGTGAGGAAGGCGCAGTCTGGGGTCCCCGCAGACCTGCCAGAGTTTGACTCAGACTCTCAGGTACCATAGAGCCTGCTGGGTACCGCAGAAGAACTGGTTCTGGGGCCCCTGGGCCACATGGAGTCCAGGTTCTCAGTCTTGAACACCACAGATGCCACAGGATGCGGCTGAAGAGCTGAGAACAGGGGAGGGCAGGGGTGGCATGGGCAGATTCTGGCCCCTGGCCCAAATAGAAAGGGGCAGGGAAGAGAGAGCTCCATATGATTACCACAGGGACAAGAGTCTTTGGCTTGTTCAGGGCAGCTGTCTTGGTGGCCAGCAGCTTTGCTAGGCTGGCTGCCATGGTTGGAATGCAGGGAGGGCTCCTGGCAAGAGGTTAGATGGGCAGCTAGTTAGGGGAAGACCTGCTCCATTGCTCAAACCTGGTGGGTCCCAATAAAGAGAGGCAGTCCATGGTTTTAAGGCTTTTATTGAAGAAAGGCGAAGAGAGAGAGAGAGTAGGGAAGCAGAGGTTGGCCATGGCCATGTGAAGAGATGAGGTAAGAGAGGGGGAGCAACAGTAAGAAAGTAGAAACAAGAGGGTAAGAGAGTAAGAGAGAGAGGAGGTGGCAAACAGCCCCTTTTATACTCGCCTGGGTCTACCTGGTTGTTGCCAGATAATTGTGGGAGTGGAGTCCAGACAGTATACCAGGAGCTTGGGGCATTGCCTACATGACTGATGGCCACACACCTCTCTGCAGGGGGTGGGGGCTGTGGGAGGCTGTAGTTGTGACAGGAGCCAGGAGCCCAGGACTTGTGGCCAAACACCTCCTGTCCCATGAAGGAGGAAGTCAACACCCACCAGGTCACCATGGTTCAAGGCCTGGGCTTCTCTGGGGACCAGGCTTTCTGTGCATACCTCACCTCCCCACAAATTATGAAATGAATAATTGATCAATGTATTTTAATATTTTATTATTTTTTAGTTCATATCTTGAAATAAAGTATAGGCAAATATGCAACTTAATGTTGATAGAAGCAAGCTCTACAGTGAATAATGAATATATATTTATACTTTATTAGATTTTCCTAATGTGTCTCTTTACGATATCTCTCTGCCTAGCCCTTTATTTCTTACTTATAGATTACAGACATCAGTTACTAGAGATAATAATTTAATCGTATATAATAGAATTATACTTGATACTTCAAATATACAAGTAGTCTTAAAGCTTTATAGCTATATATATTAAACATAATATTGAGTACTACATATAATATATATCTTATATTTATTTAGATTTTAAATTATGTAGGCATGGCTTGGTCTTGCCATTTCCTTCAAAACTGTGTAACAACTTTTTTATTTTGTTACTATATTAGATTCTATCTCATTAGCATGTGGTATCTCCTAGCAGTATCAGAGACAAGCAAAGATGCTTTTAGCACATGCCTCTCTAGGGGAGTTTTAAAATAGGAAAAATAATAATCTAATCTTAAACTTTAAGTAAGATACTTTGTTAAAACAAGCCTAATTGCAGGTTTTTGATGATCCTAAATTATCCCATATTCCAATAAATTGATATAACCATATACTGTTTTGATTCTGGTTGGAGATGTTACCAGAAAGATGCAATTAAAAACTCATTTACAATATTTAAGTGTCTTGGAAAGTGATTGAATACTTTGCTATTTTTCTACTGCTTTAATAAAACACATGGTCTATTCAAGGTAATTTATAGAATAGAAGGTTTACTTTAGACTATACTTCCAGAGGGGTAAGAGTCTAAGACCATTATGACCAAGAGCACTGAAATCAGCAGACAGGCATGCGGATGCAGTAGTATCTAAAAGTTCACAGCAAAACCCAGAAACAAGAAGTAGAAAGCTCACCAGTGATGCTGGCAGGATTTTGAAGCCTTAAGTGCCCCTTCTGCCAACACCTCAAAATAATCACATACCTCTTAATTTTTCTTGAACAGTTTCCAACTGTGGACCGAATATTTAAATGTTCAGACGTGTGATAATACTTCATTCAAACAAGCAAAACCACAAAGAGGTCTGAGCTAAAAAATTTGCAAATCCATTTCCAATGGACAGGTCATCTAGACAAAAACTAAACAGAGAACTACTAGAGCTAGCTAACTGAGGTCATGAACCAAATAGACCAAACAGATATTTACAGAATGTCCTACCTAAACAAACAACAGTATACCTTATTTTCCACAGGTCATGGAACTTTCTCTAAATTTACCACATACTTACAATCAAAGTGAGTCTAGTAGAAACAATTAAATTGAAATAACTCCCTGAATCCTATCAGATTGTTATGGATTAAGGCTGTCTATAACAACAACAGAAAAAGAAAGGAAGGAAGGGACAAAGAAACAAAGAAAGGGTAAAAAGAAGGTTACAAACTGATGGACACTAAATAACACTCTACTGAATGAAAAACAGATGGGTCAAGACAGAAATAATGAAAGAAGTTAAAAATATTCTAGAACACAATGAAAATGAATATACAACATACTATGTAGTACTATGAAACTGGTGTTAAGATGAAAATACGCGAAACAAGCCAGTAAGGAACATCTCTCCATGGCCTCTGCCTCAGCTCCTGCTTTCTGACTTGCTTAAGCTCCAGTCCTGACTTCCTTTGTGATAAACAGCAATGTGGAAGTAAGCCAAATAAACCCTTTCCTCCCCAACTTGCTTCTTGGTCATGATGCTTGTGCAGGAATAGAAACCCTGACTAAGACAAATTGGTACTAGGTGTGAGGTATTCCTGTGACAACCTGACCATGTTTTGGGGACCCAAGAGGGATGACTTTAGCAGAAATGTAGAGAAGAGGAGAGAGATCCTATGGAGACCACCTCCAGTAAATAGGCATGGCCCAAAGTTGAGGGATGGGGCCACTCACCCATCTCAAAGTTTTTAACCCAGAAATGTTCCTGTCCAAAGGAAGAACAGGGACAAAAGCTGGAGTAGAGAATAAAAAAAGGGCCGATCAGGACTGCCCTACCTGGGGATCCATCCTTTCTGCAGACACCAAAACCAACACTGTTGCCATTGCCAAGAGGCATTTGCTGACAGGAACCTGGTATGGCTACTCCTTGGAAGAATCAGCCAGCAACTGACCATGCAGATGTGGCTGCTTGGAGCCAACCATCAGACTGAGCCCAGGAATCTTGTGGGGGCGCTGGCGGAAGGACTGGAGGAGCAAGGGGGATTGCAACCCTATAGGAAGAACAACATCTGCTGGCCGGACCATCCAGTGCTCCTAGGGACTAGACCATTAACCAAGGTGTGTACAGGGAAGAATCCATGGCTCCAGATACATATGTAGCAGAGCATGGCCTTATGTAACATCAGTGGGAGGAAAGGCCCTTAGTTCTGTGGAGGTTTGATGCCCCAGTGTAGGGGGATTCTGGAGTGGTGAGGAGGGAGAGAGTGGGAGAGCACACTCATAGAGGCAAAGGGGAGGGAGCAGAGGGCAAATGTGGGATGGGACGTTTGTGGAGGGGTAACTGGGAAACAGGATATCATCTGAGATGTAAATGAATGGAATGATTAATAAAAAAGAATAGAAACAATGAGAACATAAGAAAATAAACAAAATAGAAAAACCCTTATCCAAATCAACGAAAAGACATAATGAAAATATTCAAATTAATAAAATCAGAAACAAAAGGGGGAAAGTAAAAATGGGCACCTTAGAAATCCAAAGAATTATGAGGTTATTTTAAAATTTTTGATTTTATCAAGTTGAACTAAATCAAGATCAAGTAATCAATTTAACTTTTTCTTTTTCTTTTGCTCCCCTACTCACCCACTCACTTCATTGCCCTGGCATCCCTCTACACTGGGTCATCCAGCATACACAGGACCAAGGGATTCCCTTCCCACTAAGGCCAGATAAGGTAATGCTCTGCTACATATGCAGCAAAAGCCATGGGTTCCTACATGTGTACTCTTAGTTGATGGTTTAGTCCCTGCAAGCTCTGTGGGGTATGGTTAGTTGATCTTGTAGTTCTTCCTATGGGACTGCAAACCCCTTCGGATCTTTCCATCATTCCCCTAACTTGCCAACTCCGGTTACCATGCTCAGGCTGATGGTTGGCTGAAAGCATCCACATCTGTATTGGTCAGGCCCTGGTAGAGCCTCTCAGGAGATAGCTATATCAGGCTCCTGTTGGACACTATCACTAATGCCAAGAAGTACTTGCTGACAAAAACCTGATCAAAACACTTGCAGGAACATGGACACACCTTTGTGATTACACATCCTGTGATACTGACAATATACATGAACAAGTTATTTCTGTCTTATTTAAAATAGACCATACAGTAGCCTTCAGAGCTTTCTTATACTCCTGTCCTGTAAATACTAATGTAGGTAATTTGACAGCCATGTTGTGAATGCATGTCCCTTAACACACCAAAGAAAACCATCCTGGTATTCTCCAAAATGCTACTTCAACCACAAGCTCAGTCTTGGTTTTACACTTCACTAACCTTAGAGTACATGCCTAGAGTAAGGAGGTGCATTGGCTTAGTTCATATTGAAAAACACAGTCATACCAGGATTGATGTGAGTAGCTATTTCCTATGATTATGAGATTGAGGCCATTCCTACTTTACTTCAATTAGGAATGCTCAAGTAACAAACCAATAAGCATAATCAACACAACCCCAATTAAATCTACATATCTATGTATCATGCTTTAAACATTTGTTCCCTATTTACAGCAACAGAACTTACCTATCAGAAACAATACAATTATTTATAGGATTGCTTTTATAATTCTGATGGTGAGGTGGTTATTAACTGTTTGCTTTGGTAAGCTAACAATGGCTACATCACCACAGGAAAGGAATGATTGCCCAATCTCCAAGAACCCTTAAGTATCAAAAAGTTCTTAAAGGAGGAATAGTTCCTCAGGATCCTCTTCCCTGTCCTTGATGTAATGGTGAAAAGTCCCATATTGTATAGGTTGTTTAAATAGCCATAGATGTTGTGATGTCATGGAAGACAATATCACAGAAAGAGGAGGAGGGCTGGTTTGAAAATAGGGTTTCAACATGGGAGGAAGTGGAAGAAGAGAGGGTAATGGGAATGAAAAGATCAAAATACATTACACATGCATTATACATACAACATTATTAAATAATTAAAAAGATATCTAAATTGTTTATGGATGTATATTTTAGAGCCATTTAATATCTTATTATTCTACAATAATTATTATCAAATAATTTTTGAGCATTTCTTCTTGTAATCTTTTCATCAAGAAACTTAACAGTAACTAGAATAGAGTTTCTGGCATATCTCTTGCTCAAATTCATGTTACTTTGCTTAGATAAACATGAAAATTTCCAACATCACACTGAAAATAACACAGGTATATTTGTAATTGAATATCTGAGCACAGATAGATTTAAATATGTAATATGTAACTAATCGATTCCTCCATCTCTGTCTGGTGTTAATCAAACAGCACATGTTGAAAATCTTTTGCCCTTGGGTTAAGAGGATATATTATTGAGTTTTATACCTATAGCTGAGTGAGAGAATACAAATAGGCTTTTACAGGAACTGATTGCAGACTAGGGCTCTGGAGGATAAAGTTATGGTGGTTTCCAGAGCAAATGAATTAAATGTATGCTGGTGAGAAATTTTAGATCCCATTGGGGGTTGTTTAAGCTGCAAAAACAAAAAAATGACTGGCAGAAAGGAGAGAGCAGTGTTTGTACATTGAGACTAGCATGCTTCTGCTCTGCAAGCTCTTTATTAAGGAACTCTGCCTCAGAATCTGGCCTCGAGATGGTTCATGCACTGTACAGAAAAACAGGAATTAGCAATGCACTAGGTTTTTTCAGAACAAAATCTGTCAGCAGAATCTAGCAAACATTTGGTAAGAAATTTTTCATCCGAGCAGGAGCTAAACAGTTCATGTTAAATTTGTTTGAACTTTTAGCTTCCTTTCCCCAAGTCCTTTCCTTCAAGTACTGAAGACTTGAAGAGGAATTACAGTAACAGTGGTACCAGCATTTCCTGTTTAAGATGAATTCTAATCTATTCTACCCGCAGGATCATCATTCAAAACAAGGTCCAAGAAGAGCTATCAACCCACTTTAAAAACAGCTTGAAATATGCTCTGAATATATTTCTGCAAAAATCTAAATGCAAAATCCTGTTGTTGCCATGATCTTCCAAGGGTCATCTCACAGGCTAGCCTTCACACCTCCTGAACAGGAAGAACACACTCAGCCTTCCCCTGTTTTATCATTTCACTCAGTCTGTTTGATGGATGCTTTTTCTGCACCAGCCTTAGTGTATGGACTAATGGGTATCATGAAGGATTAAAACTCACTCCCATCAGGAAGTTTCCTTGTCTAGGGAGAAGAAAGAATGATATAGTTGGTAAATCATTTTAAAATGTTGTCACTTACTGTGATGAATGCAAAATTTTCAAATCACTATAGTAATACAGTACTACTTAGAAGACAGGTTACTTGTACATTTGAATGAGAGATTGCTTTCATGAATGGTTTAATTTGATCATGGTAGACACTTCATATTTTAATAGGAAAAAAGACAAAAATTTTCACAAATAAAAACAGATGTACCTTTCTTGAGTTACTTCTATGCATTAGAGATGCCACACATAAGAGCATGAATCTGTGGCTATGCCAACAGCATCATGATGGACATGACATACTTGATTTTTATACTATATCTTCCATCCCCACAGATGTCATAGTATTATTTCATTTATAATCCTTCATCAGCTTGCCTCTCTCTTTATATTCCCCCACAGAAATCTCTCCAAATTCACAACTTAAATTTCTGTTTCCTATGGAAAATGATGCACCAAGAAAGGCTAGTCCCTCAATTGTCACATTTATTTAGACTATTATACATTAATATTCTGATCCTATATAAGTCAGTTCTTCTGTTAATAACATTGCTTTCCTGATAATAGCTCAATGATATTTCCCTAAGTGTTCTCCTCTGCCTCCTTTACAGCACTATTTTTACATTTTATATTACTATATATTGTGCTATAAATGTACTATTATATGTTTTGTTACTATCACAACAAAGACATCATTTAGCTATTATATAAATAAACATTAAATGTTCTTTTCTCTCATTTTAAATTAAATCTCAAAGAGGATTTTATAAACATATCACCTGCTATTTATTCTATACAAAAATAATCCTAAAGAAATATGTGTAACATTCTTTAATTTATTTTTTTCCTCTTCTCTCTTGAACTAACTGTTTGGATTTTCATGCCCACCTTTCCACAAAACCTGTACTTTTCAGTGTCACTCAAGCCTGCTGCTGAAAATCTTAGTTATTTCTCCTTTAATTTTAGGGATGTGAAGCACCAACAGTAACAAATGTTTCCCTTCCCTTTCATTCATCTGACTCCCCATGGTTTTAGTTACTCTCACTTTCTCTTAGTGTTTTTAGTTGGTTCCCCAAAGTTTGTCCAAATTTCCAATAATGGAGTCATGTATACATTGCTTAGACATGTCCCATTAGTTGGTTATAAGCACAATATGTATGAGCATCATTATGTTAGTGACCAAGGTAAATATAAATATTTCAAATATGTAAGTGAAAAGTTCATGCAATAGACATGACAATATGAAATTATAAATGAAGAGAATCAATATATTTAATTTCTTACTGGAGACAGCTTGAAGCAAGTGGTAGTATCATTTTAATAGTATTTGCAATATGTTTTTACTACTTATAAAATTGTATGTATTCTTATAGTTTAAAAAGTCATCACAATTTATAATACCTAAGATTTCATATCCAGCCTAGAAATTTTCCTGAAACCAGGAAATCCTAAGGTATAACCAACATTCCATTTGTAAACTGAATGAAAGCATAATTATAAAGTGGCTTATGGTCTAAGATCAAGAATTAACAAATGGGACCTCATAAAATTGCAAAGCATCTGTAAGCAAAAGACACTGTCAATAGGACAAAACAGCACTAATGGATTGGGAAAAGATCTTTATCAATCCTATCCAATAAAGGACTAACATCCAATATATACAAAGAACTCAAGAAGTTAGAGTCCAGAGAACCAAATAATCCTATTAAAAATGGGGTACAGAGCTAATAAAGAGTTCTCAATTGAGGAATACCGAATGACTGAGAAGCACCTAAAGAAATGTTCAACATCCTTAGTCAGCAGGGAAATGTAAATCAAAACAAACCTGAGATAAAAACCTCAGGTGATAGCAGATGCTGTTGAGGATGTGGAGCAATAGGAACACTCCTTCATTGCTGGTGGAATTGCAAGCTGGTACAACCACTCTGGAAATCGTTTGGCAATTCCTCATAAAATTGGAAATAATATTACCTGAGGACTCAGCTATACCACTACTGGGTGATTGGAACCGGCCCACAGTTCCACTCAGGTCTGTGGGTCTCTTCAGACCGGAGGTCAGACAGGACCTGCAAAATGAAAAGGGTCAGAGAACAAAGAGGTGGACGCCAAGTAGAGTTCTATCAAGGCATCAGTTTACTAGGGGGTGTTTTGAGCTTATATAGGCAGGTAAGAACTGAAACCTCCAGAAATAAAATATTTGCATAACATAAACATTGAGAAGTCAGGGAAGAGTCAGGAGGGAGTCACAAGGGAGTTACCAACGCCTGGGATGTCTGCGGATGTCCTCAGGCAATAGGCGTTGTCCCAGGTGTAGTTGTATCTCAGTGTGAACTTCTCTAGCAACTTCTTTCAGAGATAAGCCTGTAGTCTGCGGAAGGTATTTCAGCTTAATTCCCTAGGTGAACACCTCGGGCGGAAGCCACTAAAGGCATGAGAGGCAACAACTGGGCATATACCCAGAAGATGCTCCAACATATAACAAGGACACATGCTCCACTATGTTCATAGCAGCCTTATTTTTAATAGCCAGAAACTGGAAACAACCCAGATGTCCCTCAACAGAGGAATGGATAAAGAAAATATGGTTCATTTACACAATAGTGTACTACTCAGCTATTAAAAACAATGGCTTTATGAAATCCTTAGGTAATTGGATGGAAGTAGAAAATATCATCCTGAGTGAGGTAACACAGTCACAAAAGAACACACATGGTATGCACTCACTGATAATTGGATATTAGCCCAGAAGATTGGAACACCCAAGATACAATTTATAGACCACATGAAGCTCAAGAAAAAGAAAGACCAAAGTGAGGATACTTCAGTCCTTCTTAGAAGGGGAAATAAAATATCCCTAGGAGGAGATACATAACAAAGTATGGAGCAGAGACTAAAGGACAGGCAATCCAGAGACTGTCCCACCTAAAGATCCATCCTATATACAGTTATCAAACCCATTGCGGATGCCTAGAAGTGCTTGCTGACAGGATTCTGATATAGCTGTTCTTGATCTGCCATAGCCTGACAAATACAGAGGCAGATGCTCCTAGACAACCAGTGGACTGAGCACAAGTTCACAGTGGAGGAATTAGGGAAAAGTCTGAAGGGTTTGTAGGGGTTTGCAGCCCCATCAACCAACCAGACTGCCCTGAGCTCCCAGGCACTAAACCACCAACCAAAGAGTACACATGGAGGGACCCATGGCTCCATTTGCATATGTAGTAGAGGATGGCCTTATTGGACATCAGTGAGAGGAGAGGCCCTTGGTCCTTTGAAGGCTTGATGTCCCATTGTAAGGGAATGCCAGGCCAGGGAAGTGGGAGTTGGCTGGTGGGTGAGGCAATACCATCATAGAAGCAGGGCAAGGAGGGAAGGGATAGGGGGGTTTCTGAGGGGATACCAGGAAAGGCAATAACACTTGAAATGTAAATAAAGAAAATATCTAATAAAAATTGCTATGAATCATAAAACAAAGTAAAGTGATAACACACAATATCATGGTATAGGTCACTTATTTTTTTTTTAAAGATTTATTTATTTATTATATGTAAGTACACTGTAGCTGTCTTCAGACACCCCAGAAGAGGGCATCAGATCTCATTATGGATGGTTGTGGGCCACCATGTGGTTGCTGGGATTTGAACTCAGGACCTTAAGAAGAGCAGTCAGCTCTCTTAACCACTGAGCCATCTCTCCAGCCCCATAGGTCACTTATTATACCTTAAAAAGATTTATTACTTATTATATTATCAGAATGCACTCATTTCAGGATGGGTTATGAACTAGACTTTAATTTGAAATAGAGGAAATATGAAAACACAGATACCCAGTATCAGAGCTTAAAGGGGAATGTCATAAATACTATTGTACTCTGATTTTATGGTAGACATTATGGCTTCTTTTAGTCCCTGTTACGGTATGTCAGATCTTAATGTCTTTCTGTTTTTTTTAGTTTTGTTTTGTTTTGTTTTGTTTTTTTGCTGTGTTTCTTTTATTCTTGTATAACTTCTTGGTTTAATCTTATTTTCTCCAACATGATATACTTTTTTATTTTGTTTCTTCAATTTTATGATTTGATTTTCATATTTCCATTGAACTATACATTTAGTTTTAGAGATAACTCTATACTATTGTTATCTGGAACTTCTAAATATTATACAGAATGCTTAGTTATTTTCAAAACATTATAATATTATATTTAAAATTGAAATATTTTTCTTCTTGGTTACTTTGTAAGTTGAGTTAATCTATTTATTTCTTATATCTGCTTACAATTCTTCATCGGCCATGATTATAACATTATTTTTTATTTTTCCAGAACTGTTGAAGAACATGACACATAATACTGGATTACTATCTCTAGAGAAGTTATTGCTCCTATGCTCCTTTGCTTTCTATGAAGAGTCTTGTCCATCCTCTCATTACTATAATTTCTTACATAAAATCTAAGTTCTTTGAATTGGAAAAGTATCTTTGTGCTACATGTCACCATAAAATAATGTTGTAAAATAAATTGTTGGCAATGTGCACTGAAATCAAGCATTCATTTTAAAGGACATACTAAAATATTTGTGGTAATAATTAAGTTCTGTGCATAGACATGCAGGAAAGATAAGCAATGTAGTATAAAATTAGTTGATGTTATCTCCATTGCATTACAAAGTTGTTCATTCAGTTTAACTAATTGTCTCTTTATCTTCCAATAAACAATGGAAAAATGGAATTTAAAAGTTTTTACAGCTCATAATACTTCATAACTTTGGGAAAATTTCGCAAATTAATTAAATCTCTATACTGAACTCCTAATAGGTCCTGGTAAAAAGAATGAACAGCAACAACAAAATCTAGACAATAAATTGACAATGGATAAGTTTTAATGAGGAAAAAATAAATAACTTGCTTATTATTTAATGAGGAAAAATAATTGACCTTGATAAAGTAATTAAGAATATTGATGATAAATCTCTGTAATAAATTTGAAATAAATATCAATCTAGAGGTGAAAATAGTAAGTGCCTTTTGCCATATGGTTATAATTACAATGGCTCATTCTATTTTTCAAATGCATAATGAAACTAAAATGTACTGAATAGAAGCTGTTTTAATACAGTATTAGAATTCATAAGTAAAATACAATTTGATATTATAACGTTGTCATCCTCTGTACCAATATCATATAATAAATGCTCCCGAGATGCAGAAGAGGAATTCTGGACTAGTTTAAAATAGGCAAATGGTCTTTATAAAGAACTTTCTAAAGAGTTTGTAAAACAGAACACGGCACCTCTCAGTTGTGACAAGGCCATCTGAAGGCTGAGAAGAAACTGCCTGACATCATATCTAAAGATGCAACTCTGTTTTCTGAACTGCCGCTCTACGTTTCTATCTCTAAATATGTATCTGTTTTCCCAAGTACTAAGTTCACTAAAAAGTTATCACATCTTACCATTGCTCTTGGTCACTCAGCTTTCTGCAAGAGACTAGCTTAGAGTATACTTATAGACAGTGACATGAAAAGTTCACTTTCCCGGTTTATGGGAAGTTATATTCTTTCTCTATGCTCAGAATATGTGGGGGTTCTTAAATCTCCTGTTTTTATAAACCTGTACACACTCATTATAAGGACACAGATCAAATCATAAACCCATATGAATTATCTGTTAAAGGCTCATCTTGAGATATTTTACTTTGCAAAATATGGTTTTAGCATGAGTATTGGAAGGGTTCATTTACCATCCTGTTGCATCATCCCACCAACCTACTTTTTTTTTTTTTTTTAGAATCAAACAAGCTTTTATTATTCACATACTCAGTAGAAAACAGGGTTTAGTCCCATCAACCTACTTTAAGAACAGCACAATGGCTGGGCAGTGGTGGTGTACGCCTTTAATCCCAGCACTTGGGCGGCAGAGGCAGGCAGATTTCTGAGTTTGAGGCTAGCGTGGTCTACAGAGTCAGTTCCAGTACAACCAGGGCTACACAGAGAAACCCTGTCTTGAAAAACCAAAAAAAAAAAAAAAAAAAGAACCGCACAATTTTTATTTGTACAGTATGTAATATAAGCTTTTTGCTACATCTTGGCATCCAAATAATATCATCTGGAACTTCTTCCCATAATACTTGATGTATTATCTTGACAATGTAATATTTTAAAATGTTTATTCTTTAAAATTTTCACACATGTGTCAGTGCATATTATTTGTACCTAAGCCCAGTCCTTCCTTGCAACTCTTCGTATAATGTCTCCCCAATATGGCTTCCTAGAAAATTTTAATCCTGTTTATTAATTATAAACCACTAATGGCAAACATTGCTCTCCATTTGGGCGTCATCATATGTTTATCACTCAGGCCATGGAAAACCTGTTACCCTTGAAAGGAGATTGACTCCTCCTGTCTCATCAACCATGAACTTCCAATGACTTCTTAGCTCTGGTTGAGAGAAGGGGACTTTCAGCTATAAATGGAATCTATAACAGATTTTGTGTAAGTCTTCTACAGGTAACCACTGTTTCTCTCAAAATATTTAAAACTCTTCCGTGTCTTCCAGGAAATTTCTGTCCTTAGTCTCTGATTTGTTTTGTGCCTTGCCTCCTAAGCAGTTTTGATCCTATCCATTTAAATTTCATGTATAGTTCAAAAATGTAACTGTTCACATTTTATTTTAACTTTCTATCACTTTGCCATGAATCATGTGTCTTTTAATGAAATTTACTCAACCTCACCTTTCTTTACTTGAAATCTGCAACCCATTTTCAACCACTTTCCCTCTTTAGCCATGTTTGTATTTTTTTTAATGAGATTTAATGATATCTTTCATTTATATCTTTTATTTTCTTGTTTTATCTTTATCTAAGTTATGCCATTTTCCATATAAAATAACCACTTTTTTCACCTTCATATGTTCATATGTATGAACTTGCTCTATACTCTTCATGCCCTTTTTACATCCAACATTTGTATATTAAAGTACATCATACAGATCATCATACAGAGAGTAGTAATGAATGGGTATTCTCTTATTCTTTTTTATTGCTTTTCTTATTCTTTCTTTACCATTATAGTGAAACTTTAATGAAGGTGTAGTAATCTTTCATCTTGCTTTCATTGGTATCAATCATTGAGCATAGAACTTGAGGAGGTATGGCTACCTGATTATGTTCTGGGGCTGGATAGATGGTTTAGATTTAAGAAGATATACTGCTGAACAGGACCAGAAATTCTTTCCTAGCACCCACCTTGAGTGATTCACTACTGCCTCTACCTAGAGTTCTAGAGATCTGACTATCTCTACGTCTGTCCATGGGCATCTACACTTAAGTCATATACCTACTCAATGCCACTGAGATATAGACATAATGTAAAATATATTAGCAAATTCTTTTTAAAAAGAAGTATTTGCAGACAGCAATGGAGAGGTCAGAAGAGTAAATATGTGATTGTTTTGAGTAGTGATAAACTATAGATTCCTAAGAGTTTAGACCTAATTCTTTGATCACCACTGTAATAGTGTTTCTAAAATTTTCTAAAAGTGATGATTAGAGATTTTTTATATATAAAAACACAGAATGACAAATATTCAAGGTAATAGATAAATATATTAGTTCAGTTGTATTAAACATTTTACAATGTATAGATATCTTATTATACTATATTCATAAATGTACATGATTTTTATGAACATATATTTGTCTAATTTGTGTCTAATGTCCTTTCAGAATAATATTTATATGACAGTTTCCTAATTGCTGATACTTCTTAGAGTTACTCTAGAGACTTTAATGGCATGTCCAAATTGAAAGAATCAGAACACTCCACAGCAAGTTTTTATGTTTGAATCCTTCTAGTTCTCTCTCAGTCTCCTGTTTTCTGAATACATGGCATGTCTATGTGACATATAGAAGTTTGGATGTATTCCAGTAAGCTATTCTTGGCTTCTCTTCGAGGTCAAAATTCAGCTCACTTTCCCAAGTATCATAGTGCATTTGCAATTTTTTTGATGAATATGAATGCAAGGCTCTTGTTAGTTATCTGGTTTTCTCAAAGTTGATTTTCTTGAATTTGATATTTCTCATATATTAAACACACACAGATACACACACATATACACACACAGATACACACACACACACACACCACCACTTTGTCACTCTGGATCCTGCCACTCTGCATTTCATGACTGTTTGCCTTGATGTAAACATACTCCACTGCACTAATGATTCCTAGCCTTCCCACTGCTGCCAAACAAAACAGCCCCTCATGTTATAGTCACCTCCACACGAAACAAAAAATTGTGTTGCTAACTCATTACTGTAATTTTGTTACTGTTATGAATCATAGTGTTCATATGTAATATATGGCCCCTCTTCAAGGGTCATTTAATCACAAAAGAGGTCTTGATCTATATGCAGAAAACAAATATTCTACAAGTTCTTTACACCATGATCTGTAGTGGTCCTCTCTGTACTTCCATCACCCCAATGCAATGAAACTTAATTTTAATTAACTTAATTTTAAATATATATACTTTATAATTTTACTGATTTGTTTACTTCTATGTCCATATTTTTAAAAATTAGAACCAAATACTTGACAATAAGATGAGAAAGGAAGAGGTATCAAATTTCATACATTCAAAAAGTTTTGGCACTTATCCAGTGCCAAAAAAAAGCCCTAAAAACATATACAAGTAACATGATATGGACTTAATGGAACATATGTATATACATAGATGACTAAAAGGATCCCAGGAGAGGTGTATGGGTGGGTTTGTAGTGAGGAAAGGAAAGGGATAAATGTGGTAATTAAATTATACCTCAAAGATTTAATAAAAGAGAACTAAAAATAAGCTTTCAGAGCATCATAGTGACAGACACACTAAAGACCAGCCCAGTCCATGGTGGAGGGAACCTGTGGAAGAATATTTTTACATAAAGACAGACCAGGAATAAAGACAGAGTGAGTAACTTGATGCAGGGACTAACATCTCTTCCAAGGCCAATATCTAGTGACATACTTTTCCATATAAGTTCCTCTCCTTATTCATGCCAAAGCTTCCCACAATAACATTACAAGCTAGGGAAGAATCAGTGATGCCATTGCTTGTGTCAGATTCAAGCTATAACAGCCTACTTTTACCATAAATGGTAGCTTATTTTTTTCATTTATTCTCATTACCTATGGACAGACTACTTTAAACGATAGTATCATATCTATGCATTTCTATGATTAGTCTACAATGATTAGATTTTCCATTTTCAAGTCTTTATGTTGGGCAGTCTTGGCATCTTTCAAAAATGCAAACCTGAATGTTTTACAATTCTGTTTAAAAATAAATGTTGTTATTCTTCCATATACAATGCTGTCCCCTTTACTCATACATTTTTTGCACTTCCATTTTAAAATATGCAATCATATGCATATATACATGCATAACTTATATATCTCATCTCTGACAGCTTCTAACTCTTCAAGGGCACAAACCTTGTCTTTTTAATAGCCGTTGCCCCAGCAACCAACATGTACCAAGTTCTCAACAAATAGTATTGCACAGCTATGATGTATGAATTATTTTTAAGCTCCATTACTAGCAAAGTTTCAGCTCACAGTTTTCTACAACTTTAAGTAAATAACAGTAGTTTGTTTCTGGAGTCCAGTTATCAGTACATTCAGGACATTAAATGTTAACTAAGTGATTTCTATTACATCATCATTTTTCCAAGCTCAATTCGATTCCAAAATGAAAAATAAGTGGCCACAATCATGTCTGTAGATTTTCTAGGACTAGGTTAGGGTGTTCTGCATTACTAGAGGAGGCTCGTCTAGCAGTATTAGTATAAGTAAAAACCAAACCAAACTAATCCAAACAAACTTTTCAAGCCATTGTATCTGAAAACTTCAATACTTTCTGTGAATAATAAAGGTTATTTTTTTTAAACTAAATTTTTACTATAAAGAACTCACGAAGTATTAGTAGTAGTAGCAGTAGCAGCAGCAGCAGCAGCAGCAGCATTAGCAGTAGTAATAGTAGTAGTAGTAGTAGTAGTAGTAGTAGTAGTAGTAGTAGTAGTAGTAGTAAATAACAATAATGAAAATAGTAATTATATTCCAATGCAGATAAGTGATACTTGAGTAATGAAAGAGGACTTATTTTTTCTAGTTTCACCTCTGTCAAGGCATCTCTCATTTACTCTGACTTTCAACACCAAATGTGTGGAGATAGATGTACACATGTATGTATTTGCAATCAGTAGTGCCTGTGGCTAATAGTTGACTTTACTTTTTGTGAACAAACAACATCTGAACTTAATATAATTAATAAAGACACTTTTAATCATTCACAAAAATCAGTGCAATAACAACCATTTATTTCAAAGGTAAGACTTTTGTAGTAATACATGTTCATTGATCTTATAATAAATACCGATGTGGATATACACAGTAAAACATTTGACTGAGTGCAGGGATCCAAATGGAGAAGTTAGGGGAAAGACTGTAGGAACTGAAGAGGTTTGCAGCCTCATAGGAAGAACAATAATATCAACTTGAACAATAATATCAACAAGAACAACTTGATCCCCCAGAGTTCCCAAGGACTAAACCACCAAGCAAAGAATGCAGAGCAGATACCTATGACTCCAGCTGGATATGTAGCAGAGGACTGCCTTATGTGGCATCACTCGGAGGGGAGCTCCTTGGATCTGTGGACTCTTGATGACCCAGGATAGGGGAATACTAGGGCACTGAGGTAGGAATGGGTGGGAGGGTGAGGGAGCACCTTCATAGAGGCAGAGGGAAGGGAGGAGGAGATAGGGAGCTTGTTGGGGAGAAACTGGGAATGGGGGATAACACTTGAAATATTAATAAATAAAATAACCAATAAAAAAGGTTTTATATATTCCAAAAATCACATTGAGATTCTATGTCCAGTGACACTAAATTTGTGCTATACATCGCACAGAGGTATTGCAATGCATCAGCAAAATAAAAAATGCAGCAATGGTGAATACCACCAAAAGACTTGCATTAAAGAAATTTGTCAAGGTGGGAGTAAGGCTAGATGGGTAACAGGTGCTAAGATGTAAGGAGTTGCTGGAAGTAGATGTAGGTAAAGAGAGGGCATCCAATGTAAATTTGTTTACAGTACATTACATAAAAATAGCAAAAATTAAAAGAGACTAATAAGAAAAATAAACCCCTACACAAAAATATATAAAAATTATCAGAACTTAACTTCGTGAAATTACTGATGCTTTTCAGAGAACGTCTCAAATTAATCGCTGTGAGTAAAGAGCCTCTTAACATTTGGCTTCAACATGCATTGACTTCATTGTACAGTGAATCTTTACTTTGTGTCACTGAAAACTGTTCTGAATTAAATTGGCCCAATTGGAAACCTTAGTTTCCATAAGAAGGTGATGGGAATCTTGTGTGCAGTATTATACTATAATTTTGTGTCTCTGTAAATTAGGTAGGGATGCAATTTGGGAAATGAGGGTCACTCATCAATCTTGTATTTTATTGTTCATGACTCATCGCTAATGTATATTCCATTAATAACAGCCAGGCACAAATACTTAGAGCTTATCCGGCTGTCAGCCCTTCAGCCCCATGATCTTTTCTTGTATCTGTATGCTTTACAGCAAATTGGTCTCTATACTTAGAAAGCTGCCCGCTGAATGAAAACTCTGAATGGTTATTACTACCTTGTAAAATGGCATCATTTTGCACATATTTCTGATATCTCTTTATTAGTTAGGGATGCAGATATCTAGCAAGAGAGATCTGAAATTTAGATAATATTTCATATCAAATAACATTACAAAATTACATTCTGTGTACAAATGTATATCCATGATATTAGTCTCAGGATTCTCTCTATGGTCTTGAGCTCACAGAAATCCTCCTGTGTCAGTCTCCTAAGTGCTATAATTGGTACAAAGCCACCATATATGGTGTATTGATTAATTTTAGTGTTGATTGATTGAAGGTGAAGCTCTTTTGATGCTTGAAGAGAAAGGTTATTTAATCTGCTTTTGGTCTTAATAATTTTTTTCCTATTAATCCCTAAATATTTACTAAAGCACGTCTGTTTTAGGGTCCTGATAAGCTATCTAGTTATGCGTCACCACTTTTGTGATTGTGTCATTCTTTTCCCCAAATAATATTGTATTTTCAGTTTCTATTCTTATAGGTAACAGCATAATGATGCTTCCTACACACAAGCTGCTTTTGGCTGGCATTATCAGATGTCATTGTGGCCATTTTCACTTTTCTTATGAATATTTTAAACTATACAATTTAAATTGTAACAAAAATAAGAAAAAATTTAATTATCTCAACATAGATGGAGAAATGTAGTTTTTTAAAAGTACAATTTGGATTTTTTCCATGTGACAGAGAAAAGAACAAAATAAAAGTTAGCCATAAAGCTAAAACAAATCAGTTCTTACTAGCACTTGGCTTTTAAAAATTGGAAAATAATAATAGAGAATAGAGAGAGGATATACTATATAAAAACAAAGTCCAAACTGGTGTAAAAATACAGGGTGACTATATGTTACCTTAATGATTTTTAGGGGGAGACAAAATAAATCAAGAGTCTTTGATCATCTTTCAATATTAGTATCATTATCACACATTCAAAATCATGCCTCATAACTGTAAGTGAAAAGAAAGTCATAGCACAATTTCTGAGGTCAGACCTTTCCAGAGAAAGGCCAGAGGTCTGCGCTGAAGAGGATGAAAACTCTTAACTAGAACATTTGGTGATCAGCCACAGTCACATCATGTCATAGCACAATGAACAGAACACCAGAACATAGCACCTAGAACATGGAAGAAGGCATACATACACACTGTTCTAATAGCAAATGGAACTATGTTAGACAAAAGTTGAAACACTGGACTAAGCATAGTTCTTTACATTCTCTCCAGTTTTTTTTAACTTTTATTGTTCTTTCATACATTATATTCTGATCTTAGTTTCTCCTCCCTCCACTCCCTCCCCCCCCCACCCCGTGCCTTCTTCTACCTCTTCTCTCACCTAGGTCAACTCTTCCAACCCTGTCCTACAAGATACTGTAAGACTGGGCACAGACCTTCATATCAAAGCTGAATGAGGCAACCTGATAGGACTAAAAGGGTCCCAAGTTCAGTTATAAAGTCAGAGAGCTTCCACTTTCATTGTTAGGGTTCCCACAAAATATTAAGACGTACAACCATCAGGGATATGTATAGGACCTAGCTCACATCTATAAAGGCTCCATGCTTGTCACTTCTGCCTCTGTGATCCTCTATGAGCCCTGCTTAATTGATTCTGTGAGTCTTGTTCTCACAGTGTCCTCTATTTCCCATTCCCAGGAAGATCCATGCCTCTCTCACTGATCCCTTCTTGTGACTCAGCCTCCCTGATTCTGTGGATAATAGTGTGACTGTCCTTTACATAACAACTGATGTCCACTTACAAGTGAGTACACACCATGTTTGTCTTTCTGAGACTCGGTTACCTCACTCAGAATGATCTCTTCTACTTCTGTCCATTTGCCTAAAAATTTCATGCTGTCATTGTTTTTAACAGTTGAGTAACAGTTCATTGTGAAAATGTACCAAATTTTCTTTATTCCTTCTTAACGGTTCAAGTTTGCTAGTCTAATTAGTGTGAGGTTTCACATTAACAAATTTTTCAACAACTTCTTGAGGTTTTTATTCTTACTGTTATCTTAACCCCAAATTTTGAAAGAAATGGGTTGTATGTACAACATGTAGTCTCATGGGCATGAAGTTTTATGTTTTCATACTGTTGTCTTCTGTTGTTTTTTTTGTGAAAAACTCAGACATGGATTTGCAGAAAGTGTAAAATTTAAGAGAAATGAAGTACAGTTTTATATTTGCATGTTCTTGGAATTTTGTCAAAGCTGGGAATTTATTTTGATTCACATGTATAATTTAATAAGATTAAGATTGTATGATGTTAATATTTATTTTATATTTTTCAATATCACAACAAAAATTTTTGACTCATATTGTGAATATTTATTTTTTCTTCTTAAAAATGTACAAAAATCAAAATAACATTTATAGTTTGTAGATCCCCCTCTCCCATTTACAAAACCATTACGTTACATTTACTATTTTTTATGTGGGAGTAGGTTGTACACACAAGTCTCCCCTGCTTGTCTTTCAGAAAGGGCCATTCTTAGATTTTGGCATAAACCCTCTTTTCCTGTTGCATTTTCATGACTATTAAAATATGGAGGAAAATGTTTTAATTCATTTCAAACCTCCCAGGTTTCTGCCTTGTTTCTGCCTTAGTCTTTTAGGAACCAATTTCAAGATGACAGATCACTGTGCATTTTTCTATTGGTTTCAATTTCTAAACATTGAGGAAGTTTCAACATTGTGAGGACATAGAAGGAAATACCAGCTTCATGTGTCCCCCATCTGTTGTGGATGGCCCTGGTGTTGTTTTATTTTGATGTTAATTCTACTTTCCCAGGGGGGGTTGTCTGTAAGAAGGAATGAGTCAAGTACTCAGGTGACTCCTTATGAACCATCCCCTACTGAGTAAAGGAATCAATCACTGGGCAAGTAGGCAGGCTTTCCAGGTTAGACATAGGAAGAGAGGATGCGGGAGTGAGTTGCGAGCTTTTTGGATGGGGATAAGGACAGGAAAAGATGTAGCTAGTAGCATCTTCCTGGATTAGATGGTGAATCTGTCAGCATTTGCCACTAGAGAATTTCAATTTAATATAACTTTCAAAATTAGCATTCTAGTTGTTGTGCCCAGAGATTGATTTACCATTGTTTCTGAACTAAGTTTGT
Organism: Mastomys coucha; assembly: GCF_008632895.1. Taxonomy (NCBI): domain Eukaryota; kingdom Metazoa; phylum Chordata; class Mammalia; order Rodentia; family Muridae; genus Mastomys; species Mastomys coucha. The sequence goes on along the minus strand of NW_022196899.1, from coordinate 41,369,161 downwards.
GTTGCATTTTCCTTCACATGATGGCTCATCTGGGTTCAAGAGAGAAAGATCTGGTGGCAAAGTGTGGGTTTGCTAGAAGTGTACCATAAAGACTATGGGGATTTGAAACAGGGTGCTGACATGGTAATGACTTGCCAGTGGGAAGTCTGCCAATCATATTTGTAGCTAGCCCTAAGTACTATAACACAGGAAGTGCATGGAACATATATTTCCAACACTGAGTTTGTCAGTCTTAGTACCTTGGAAGGTCCCCAGGCTGCTAGTTTCAAGGAATGATATTTGAAGTACAGGGCTAGAATAGAACAGAGCTTAAGATGCAAACCTTTGACAACATGGAAAATGATAAGGAGTCCAATGGGTTCTTAGAAAGGTGCCCCTTGCTCTCCTGTGGGATCCTCTTGGTTATGGCACCTACTCTCCATCTCATTCAAATTCTCTACAACTTTGAAGAGTAATACCTGGGCTGGAGTCAGCCTCAGCTGCTCTGGGCCTCAGGGGGAGGTAGAGCAAGAAGGAAAGGGCTAGAAAACAGAGCCACCAGGTAAGACCAAAAAGTGCTTCACAGATAAATTTAGATCTTTCCATAGAAGCTATTCCATTATCCAGGCCTTGGGGTTGGATGTGCCTGGCTATCCAAATTAGCACTCAGCTCACAGGAGCACATAAAAATCCTTAACTCTAACAGAGCAACTGGTTCTGTCAAAGAGAACAGAGGCCCACCATGGGGCATGCTTTTGTGACTGTTAGGAGAAGCCATTTTCTCTTGACCTTCCAAGGGAAAGAAGAGGACCAAACAGCCTTAGTTTTTCAGCGTACCTCCCAGAGTTGGTTTCAGAAGTGCAAGGGCTCCCACCTTTTCCACAGACAGGGTGAATAGCCTCACTTCTTCCAGTCAGAAGCAAGGCAAAGCATTGCCTGCTGTTCAGAGCTCAGCAGAGCTGCTGGCTCAGTTCACAAAGCAGCAGTAGTATTTTTAAAGGAGCCACTTGAGATGAAGGCCATGCTTGTAACCATGAGGCATTACAGTGTTCAGGATCCCCATGTCAGCCAAGCAGTGCCGCAGCAGGTCCTAGTGACAGGATCACATTGCAAATCTCTGCAGAGACTTTGCACAAGGCTTAAGAGATGCCCTATACCAATGGTAGAGAAGGCACTGACAGTATGGCATTTCCCAGACATCGGCTCGTCGCCAGGCATTTTCTGGTGTTCCTTATTACTGACATGGTAGTGCAATGTACAAGACCCAGTGGCTACTTGCTGAGATTCCCCTGGAGGTGTTTAGCAAAATGGCCTTCCTCAGAGCAATCTGTAGGATTGGGACCAGTAAACTGGTTTCCTTCTTACCCCACCCACTGTACCAAGAAGTAGCTCATCTGGTAATTCCACTCAAGAAATGTGGAGAGATAAGGAAAAGGACACACCAGTTCCACAGACTCAAGATGAGTGGGCTTGCTGTTTCCATTGAAGGGGAACCCCGGAGGTCTCACATGGAGCTATCAGTAACGTACAGAGGACTAAAGGGCTCTTGTGGGGAAAATGGGCAATAAATAAGGTACTACAAATAAAACTTGATATAATTTAGGAATTTGCATAAGTTTTCAGGATCTGTTTAAAACATTTTCTCTTTGAAATATCCATTTATGACTCTGAATTCTCATTCAGTATTATAGAGTGTCCTCCTAGCAGAACTTGTACTCTACCAAGCTCAAAGAAATTTGCTGAGGAGCTCAGTCTCCATAGGAAACAAGTGTAAGAGTCGAAGGAAGCCTGTCACTGGGCTTTGGGCACCACCCCCTTTCAAGCAGTCTTGTAATAGTTTTGTGAGGTGGGTGTGATGGATTTCCAAGTTCTGGGGCCTCAGAGTTCCCATATCTCCTGGGGTGGGGGGGGGAAGTGCACTGAAAGGTCCAGTTGAAGGGGCTCCAGGCTGAGATCTCCATCAGCATGATCTTGAAGCCTTCTACCGTGCTGTCCATGTTGAGAATGGAGGTGTCTTCTATTGAATATTGCTCAATAATGTCATCCATGTTGCCCAGGATGCCCCTTTTGCTCTTCTTATAAAGCTTTGTGATGATTTTTCTCCACTGGCAGCTCATATTTCTCAGACAGCACTTCACAGTAGGTGATTTCAGCATCAGAGCATCAAACACATCATCTTCCCTTCCTCACATATGTCAGAACAAATTTAGTGGTTAAAAATGCATAGCATTTACCAATGTGTCCACATTTCCCAGTACTACTAATAAAACTTGATATAATTTAGGAATTTGCATAATTTTTCAGAATCCATTTGAAACATTTTCCATTTAGAATATCCATTTATGACTCTGAATATTCATTCAGTATTATAGAGTGTCCTCCTAGCAGAACTTGTAATCGTTTCTGAGCTTTTATAGGAGGACCTTAAATGATATTTCTAATATTCACACACCCCTCTTTTAACCAAATGGGGTCCCACCAAATCTGTTAAACTACCAGATAAAGGCCTTTTCCCAGCTCAACAACACTCCCTTTCACTCTTGTCATAGGGCCCTGTTTTTGTTATCTGGGTTATTTATGTAACGTGTACAATAGGAAAGGAATCGAACTTTAATAATGTTTGACTCTTTCCTTTATTACCTGCACTTTCCCAAATGTAAAATCTGTGGACAAACTTGTAGGTTAGGGGAAAGGGAAAAAAACGAGTACACTTGTATGTAAATGCAGCTACATTGCAGGACCCATGTGATGTGTCAGCAAACAGAGTTGCCATATTGCTTCCCATGCCATAAACTATATTATTAAAAGTCAAAGAAGAGGCACTGTGTTAAGTGGACTACTTCCATGTTTCCATTGTAAATTTCATAGAAGAGAGAGAGAGAGACCATATTTATTTGGATTGTTCCACAGCATCAACCCAAACACAAGTACCTAGGACAATAAAAGATATGTGTTATTGGGTTAGAGAGATAGCTCTGAACTGTTGGAATGCACTGTTTCAGAGGACATGAATTGAGTTCCAAAACCTGTATCAGGTGATTCACAAACATCTGTAACTTCAATTACATGGGGTGGGACAGCACCTACAGCCTCTCCAGTCTTGTACACAAGCATACACAACTAACATACACTTGTATATGCAAGTATAATTGAAAATACAATGGACCTTGAGAAGATTTATTGTTATATAGTCTAGCTCAAGAAAAGAGTCTTGACTTGGTATACATGGAAATGAGAGACATGTACACACAGGCAAGTAAACCTGAAGTGAATTTTCATTCATTCTCAACTGAAATGGACAGTAGGCAATAGTTACATTTCAAGTACTACTCAATTATTTGAGTGACTAATCTTAATTAGCTTATATTGATTGTACAAATTGGTTGGTGAATAATAGATCCACTCTTTGAAATGTGTACTTAGATCCTATTCTTGCCATGTCCTTTACCCTCAGGAATATTTTCAAGATACCAAATGATTTATTTTCTTTATTTTTACTGGTTATTCCTTAGTGTGTATCTGTGGAGCTCTTTACCTGAAGATTCCAGGAAGCTAAGCAATTTATCTTTGAATTAGAAGCCTCCAAATATAGACTCATTTGTATAAATTTGCATTGAGAACCCCTTCTCAAAATCATCTATTTTCCATCTCTCCTTTTTTCGTGGCATATACTTAAAACCATAACCATACTGGTTCAAATACAACACTCAGTAGTTTGAAATGACATAGACATCATATATGAATTTTTACAAAATAAATAGGAAATAGGAAATTAGGAATCTTAAGTTGCTTATTTTTATACTACTTCAACAACAATTTTAATATTTCTCAACAAATCCTAAAATTTCATTAAAATTTAGGCATTAAAATCAAGTATAACTGAACTGACTTGATTTATGAATGCTAAATATCATAATTATATAATTATTACAAATCATTATGTATTCCTAAACTCAGAACTTGGTAAATAACACAGTTTTATTCTGTTTAACCAACATGTATCTAAATCCTATGCATTATCACATAAAATGTTGCTTTTAAAGTAATTTTAAATGTTTCAGTCTTTTGAAGAATTAACACAAATATACTTTTCTACCCCAAAACAAAAACAAAAGTATAACAAAAATACCTAGTATGGCTTAGAAGAAAACATTACATGGTTGGAGTAAAGCTAAGCATTTGTTCACTTTTAAATATTATTACTTTGCTTTTGATATGTCATCTATTTGTCTGATTTTTATATCAGTTGTGTTAATATTCAGTTATACATTAAGTGACAGTCTTTATATCTTTTTGGGTATTTTTCTGACTAATGCAAAGTAAACAATAGCATAGCTATATTTGGTAGTATTAATATATTTTATAGTTTAGGTTGCAGTATCATTTTCCTTCTATTTTATTATTGATGTTGTGTCTTTTCTGGTGAGTAAATTTTCTTCTTTTTTTATTAATCACTTTATTCATTTACATTTCCAGTGATGCCTCCTTTTCCAGGGTCCCCTACACAAATCCCCCATCCCATCCTCCCTCCTCTTTGCCTCTATAATGGTGATATTTCATCCACTCACCCACTCCTACTTCACCACTCAAGCATTCCCCTATACTAGAGCATCAACCATCCAAAGGACCAAGGGCCTCCCTTCCCATTGATGTCAAATAAGGCTGTCTTTTGCTACGTATGTAGTTGAAGCCATGGATCCCTCCAGGTATACTCTTTGGTTGGTGGTTTTGTCCCTGGAAGTTCTAGGTGGTCAGGTTAGTTTGATATTGTTCTTCCTATTAGGATGCAATCTCCTTCAGCTCCTTCATTCTCATCCCTAGGTCTTTCATTGTATTAACCAGAATTATTCCTCTCTAAAAGAAAGACAGGGACATAAAATGGAGAAGAGACAGAAGGAAAGACCACCTAGAAACTGCCCCACCCATTTGCCGACACCAAACCTGGCACTATTGCTGATGCCTTGTAGTGCTTGCTGACAGAAGCCTGGTTGGCTGTCGCCTGAGAGATCATGCCAGCACTTGACTAATACAGATGCAGATAGTCACAGACAACCATCTCACTGAGCCCGAGGGACCCCAATGTAAGAGTAAATTTTCTTGCAGGCATCTAATTTCAGAATATTGTTTTTAGGCAATTTAGCCAGTCTGTCATTTAACATAAATGTTTAGAGGGCTTGTGCTAGTTTTCCATTTTACTAAATAAATCACAGGCATGGTGGCTTACATAGAGATAATACTGCGTCTTAGTCCAGCTACATACATGTGATTATATGCTTTTCTTACTAAACAACAACCACAACCACCACCACATCAACTTAAAAAAAAGCAATAATAATGATTTTATACTTATATTTAACATTCCTGCATTTACATTTTTCTACATTATACTTTTCCTGAATATGTTTTGTGTAATATGGTTTCTTCTTCATCATGGATTCATGGTTTTAGTCTCTCTCTCTCTCTCTCTCTCTCTCTCTCTCTCTCTCTTTGTGTGTGGGTGTATGTATGTGTATGTGTGTGTGTTTATTATATAGGTGTATTTGTTTACATCAGTGTTTGTGTGCATGTAGAGGCCAGAATACAATGTCAAGTTCCTTCGTCTATTGCTTTTTGGTGTACTCCCTTGAGGCAGGATCTCTCACTTTAAGTTTAAAGACCAACTTCTTGGGTAGCTTGTAGGTCTAGTTAGTTTCTACAGTCAACCTGTCTTCACTCCCTAAAGCTGAATGTCATAGAAAGGTGTGTTTATGTCTGGACTTTAAATATACACTTGCTATTTGAAACTATGTCCTATGTTACAGAGCAAATTCCAAACCATGTTAGATGGAGAAAATAAGATATTCCATAGTAAAGCCAAAATTAAACAATATCTATCTACAAATCTAGCCCTACAAAAGGTGCTAGAAAGAAATTTCCAATCTACAAAGGTTAATTAGACTGATGAAAACACAGGAAATAATAATCTCACCCAGCATAACCAAAAGAAGGGAAACACACACACACACACACACACATGCACACACACACACACGCACATACATGCACACACACACATACACACATACGCACATGCACACACACGTACACACATGCAAACCCACACCCACACACATACACACACATACATACACACACGCACACACACACACATGCACACACACACACGCATACACATACATACACACACACGCACACACACACACGAATATGCACACACATGCACACACACGTACACACATGCACATGCACACACACATGCACACACACACATGCACACACACATACACACACATACACACACACACATGCACACACACACACATGCACACACATACACACAGCATAAGCATCATAACAGCAGCAGTAGTGCAGCATTAACAACAACAACAACAAAACAACAAGAATCAACAGTCACTGATCATTCATAACATTCCATATAAGTGGTCACAATTCTCCTTAGGAGGTGGGGAGGGAAGCATAGACTAACAGAATGTATGTGAAAACAGGGGCCATCTTTCTTCTGTATCCAAGAAACAAACCTCAAAAGTAGAAATCATCATCTTGGTGTAAAGAATTGGGAAAAGCTATTCTAAGCAAGCTTGGCTAAGAAGCAATTTGGTTCAGTCATTCTAATACCTAGCAAAATAGACTTCAAAACATAACTACTAAAAAGACATGGAGAATGAGAATGACACAACATACTCAAATAAGAAAATTCAACAATATACCATTTCTATTTTTAACGTCTGTGCCCCAAACAGTAGGGTACTCACGTCGTAAAAGAAAAACTACTACATATTAAATCACATATGGATCCTAACATACTCATAGTGGAGACTTCAAGACCCTACTCTCACCAATGGAGAAACTTTAAAACATAAATTAAACAGAGTATCTCTGGTGCTGACAGACAGTATAAAACAAATGGTCCTAACAGATATTCAAAGAATCTTTCACCCAAACACAAAAAAAATACACCTTCTGTGCAAGTCAGGAGCTTTCTGCAAAATTTATCATATATTCAGACACAAGGAACATCTTCACAGATAAAAGAAAATTACAATAACTCCCTGTTGCTTTTAAGACCAACACAAATTAAAACAAGATATCATCAACAACAGAAATAATAGAATCTCTGAAAAGTTGTGAGCACTGAACAACTAACTCACTGCTTCATAAAAGTAGGTCAAGACAGAAATAATGTAAAGACTTTATTAAGTTCAATGAAATGACATTACAGAATACCTGAACTTGAGACAATGAAAGAGGTTCTAAGAGGCAGGATCATAGCATTAACTGCCTACAGCCATCACGACCACTGCCACCACCACCACCACAACAACAGCGATAATGGAGACAAATATCATACTAGCAATTGTATAGAACATCTGAAACTTCTGGAGAAAAAAAGAAGTGGTCACAACCAAGAGGAATAGATGTCAAGAAATAAACTTTGGGCTGAAATCAATAAAATAGAGACAAAGAGACCAATACCAAGTAATCTAGGATATAATCAGTTCTTCTTATAAAAAAATAAACAAGACAAGAAAGGCCTTACCCAAATTAACTGAAAGACACAGAGAGAATATCCAAATTATCAAAATCAGAAAGAAAAAGTAGGACTTAATAACAAATATCAAGGAAATTCAGAGAATCATAAGTACAAACTTGAAAAAAATCTATATTCCACCAAATTGAAAACTCTAGAAGAAATGAATATTTTTCTTAATAGATACCAATTACCAAAGTTAAATCAAAATCAGAAAAGAAATTTAAGTAGAATTATTATATTTACATTTAAGAAAGTGATAACCAAGTAACAATCTGTAGATTCAGAGAGGTTAGAAATGGAGGAAGTAAGGGTGAGACCATGTTTCTGTTTGTATTTGGGAAACTGAGTAGAATTTATAGATAGATTGGGGCAGGTGTGGATGATAACAGGAGGATCAGGTTGGGTGTGTCGATAATAGGGTTAAAAAAGAGGCTGCTGGAATCGAGGGCATTGAGCTATGGTACAGAAATAGTGGAGTGGAAACTGATATATATGAAGGAGATCCTAATGTGGATCTCTTAATCATTGGGGATATAGACTGACATACCTCTTTTCTCCAATTGAGGCTTTCAGTGCTGAGACTGGATTACAAAACAAGATGTTTGTAAAGGTGGTCCCTTAGAAATTCCCGGGAGTTGCTAAGAAAATGGCTTTGGTCTTTACCACCTGACAGAGGCATCTTATTGCCAAGAACAACCCCCACCCAACTCACTGAGCTTGGATAAGTTGAGCTGGTAGTTGCATGAAGGCTTCACCTGCGTTTTCTTTGATCGCTGTTGCAGGAAAGTACTCTGCAGGCTGTCAAAAGAAAGGTATGAACACCAACTGAGCATCAAAATCTTTGAACTGCATTCCGTCCTGCCTGCAACACATGCAAGACCCACAGTCGCACAGAATCTGGGAGAGTGGCCAACAAATGTCTGATTTGATTTAAGCATACTCTAGGAGACTGAATCCATACCCAACACTGCTTGGCTGACTAAGAATCAGAAGCTTGTTACCCCAGAGTCCTAGGGTAAAACCTAACACTACTAGTTTATAAAAACCAAAACAACAGAAGAACAAACAAAAAACCTTTAATAAAATTACTAAGAAAAAAGGAAGGAAAGAAATAAGGGAGAAAAGAAGAAAGGAGGGAGAGAGAAAGGAAAGAAGGAAGGAAGGAAGGGAGGGAGGGAGGAAGGAAGGAAGGAAGGAAGGAAGGAAGGAAGGAAGGAAGGAAGGAAAGAAGGGAAGAAGAAAGAAAGGAAAAAGGAAAGACCTTATATTTTCTTATACAATGTAAATTGTAATTAAGTTTAAAACATGCTACATGATAGCAGAAATATTCCTTAAAGAAGTGTTAATGTTACTGAATCATTGCTTGATTCTTTAGTTGGTGCTTGATATTTTATTGCTTAATTGTTAAATATGAAATGAGATATTGAAGACAGTGAATCAACATTGAAGACAGTAAGACTGGCTTCAGATTTGAAACTCAGTCTATATAATAATCCATGAATATAGTAGGTACCTGTTTTACTGTTGCAAGGAAATATATGACAATGAGCATGGAGACATATTTTAATGGTTAAGAGCAATTTATTCTCTTCCAGAGACTGGGCTTCCATTCGCAATTTCTACATAGTGCCTGACCACCAGCATAACTTTACTTCTAGACTGAAGGGAATCTAATGCCCACTCCTAGCCTCCATAGCCACCACCACCCAAATTGAATACAGATATACAGAGAGGCAAAATATACAACAAAATTAAAATGTAAAAAATTTTAAAATGTCGTACAAAATAAAGATATATGGTTTTATTTTGATCTACAGTTCTCATAGATACAGTCCACCATGACAAGCCAGTGTGATAACAGGTCCAGGCAACAGCAGTTCACACTGAGTCCACAATCAGAAAGCTATGAATGGTGTAATGAATATGATGGTTTCTTGCTTTCATCCTTTTATTTAATCCAGAATTCACATACAGCACATTTACAGTTGGTATTCTCAATCTAGGTAGTCTCTTATACATAAATTTAGGACTTGTCTCTTCATTAATTCTAACTCCTATCACCTTGAAAATAAATTTCAAGCATCATAGCTGACAATAGAATATACATCACAGAGAACATGGTCACCAAAACTATCATCTGTCACAACCTGTTGTCAACTTCTTAGAAAAAAAAATTGACTATTCTCATTTCCAATAATTCTTTTCGTGGTCCATCCTTATCCAGTGTGCCAGTGTTTCCCCCAGGATGCCTGAGTTGTGATCACTTAATGCTTCTGATTTACATAGTAGCTCCATCACAAAAGATAGACCTCCTTGTAAGATGATGTATGGCTATGGTGTGCTGTGATTTGGTGATCTATTAAATAAATGGGTTTCTTCTGCTCTGTAAGACTTCTACACAGATGTGATTGTCAGGATATGTCTGTTCAGTTGGTTTAAAACTTGGAACACTGGGTTTCTTCCACAGTTGAGACTATTAGAGTTTGCTTTGGGAGCCATAGGAGGACCAGGATGAAGATACAGTCTGTACATTGCTTGTCTCTATGTAGTATTTATGTTTCTCTTTTATTTAAGCAATAGCACTAAGTGTTTCCTGAATCTCTGTTTTTCTTAGTCTCTCCTTTTTTAATTTGACTCAGGAATGGTTATACAAAAGGAAACCTTGCAATTTAAGTCATTGCTCCACAAACCAAACAATATTCTAAGACCAGCTTAGAAATCAATCTCTAAATTTCAGTAATTATGTATACTGAAAAATTCATAAACCTGTGAGTGATGGAAATGCTTTTCATCTATTTAGAATCAAGATCATTGCTTATTATCTGTTTCATAACTGTTTATTTCTACATTCATACTTGAGTTAGAAGGCAACTCAAGCCCTTTCATATTCTTCTGTTATTTTTGTGATGTAAATCAAGCTTTGCCTGACATAAAATTTATTAACAAAATGATACATTATCTATGGTTAGCAGAGTTTAAAAATCGCATTGATATAATAAAACAGTCTCAGGAATCACTTAGGTCACAACCTCCTGAAGGTATGGACAGAAATATACATACATATATATGTACATACATACATACATACATGCATATGTACATACATACATACCATACATATACACACACAGAGACAGAGAGAGAGCCTGTGTGAGAGAGTCAGGGAGAGAGAAAGGGGAGGAGGAGGAAGGAGAAAGGAAGGGAGAAAGAGAGAGAGAGAAAGAGAGAGAGAGAGAAGGATATTATTGTTACTTTCAGAAAGCAAACATTGAGACAAGTTTATTAATGTGATACCCAGTCCTCAGCTCCATCAGGTATCTATCTTCTGGCCTTCAGTGGAGTTCTGAAAAGCCTAGTAGTAATATTACTCTGAAACCACTAAAATGTAATTGTTAACCTTATCTTCAGATAAAAAACATGCATAATTGATGATTGAACTGCAAACATAGTTTGGGAGTTTGAAATTTAAGCAAAGTGTGTCTTTATTTTGTATTTATATATACTATGTAATGTAGGAATAAATTGATCTACAATTAATTCCATTCATTAAATATTTAAATTCAAGAAGTAAGAATATTATTTTCATTCAAAGATCATAGAGTTTTGAAATGATTTAATTATCTCCATGTAAAAATTATCTAAATTCAAATAAAAGTAATTAGTACTACATAGAGTGATAATAGGCACACATAAAAATACATATTTTTTAATTTTTGGAGCTAAGGCTAATATTCTGTAACTTGTTCCATTTCAATGATAGTTTAATTCCATGAAAAATTAATTATTAAAATTACCGAAATATAAAAACACAAAAGCTTTGGAAAATCATTGGAAATTAGTATAAGTTCTAATTGTAGACAATGAATCTATTTGTTTGTGGTAAAGGGAACATTATATAAGTTTTTTAATTGACTACTGAATATTTTTATTCAATTCTGTACCAATATATCTCAGATGTCTATGAATTAGCTTTACTCATAATTGTAAAATATGATACAGGGTCCTGAGAGAGACTGTCTTTTTTTTTTTCTCTTGACATTCTTCTTTTTCCAAATATCATTCTAAGCTGGTAGCTCAGCTCCTTTAAACAGCTTAATAGTACTATGTGTGTTTGTGTGTATGTAGTAGGTAATTATTTAATTGTAATGTAGGATAAATATTTTTACAAATAGGGATTGTGATTATCTCTTCCTTGGGAAGTTAAATATGCTTCATTAAAAGGTGATAATGTTTTCCCAATGCCAGAATTCAAATCAATAGCAGCCACTAGGTGTTGCATTCATATTCTACAGCTCCTTTCAACTTGGTTTTATACGCAACAATTAGAAAACTCAAAGAGACTTGGAGTGATGGCTCAGCTGTTAACTGCATGTGCGCTTTTGCAAAGGACCTGAGTTTGTTCTCAGAACCCATAACTAGTGGCTCACAACTCCTGGGGACATGACATTGTCTTCTGGCCACCACAGACATTGCATTCAAGTGTACCCTGCACCACACTTATACATACAAGTTAAAATAATTAAATTTTAATTGAGGAAAATTCTCAGAGATACAAGTAAGAAAATGAATGTATAATGAAAGTTAAATATCTTATTAAAGATGGTGTGCAGTCTGTGCACTGGTTAAGAACCACACACTAGGATCCTTAACTTTTCCTCTATAACCATGCAAAACATCACAGTATGTATTATCCCTGGAGTAAAGATCTTCTGTATACAAGGCAACTTAGAAAAAGGATGCAGTAGGAGTACTTAGGTAATACAATTTTCAAAGAAAAAACAATGTGTGGATATAAAGGATGTAAACATACACTTATTTCATTTTTCATAGAGCAGGGTATTTTTCAGACATGTAGATTATATTGATATTTTAGTAGATGGTACATTCTCATTGAGTACAATGTCATAAAAATCGTTATCCTAGCAGCTGGAAATTCACTTGAGTTGGAGTTTGTCCAGAAAATATGCTACTGTGAATAATAGTCCAATCTTTTCCACACAAATAAAGTGCTATAATATAGCAACAAAATTATTTTGTATTATGATAAGGAATAATAAGATCTTTGTAAATGCAGTAGACAAATTATTCTAGCATTGTCCTATGGATTTTGTTCCAAGTTTTTGAAATAAAATTATCTCTGTCGTTTGACCTTTAGTACGAAATAAGCAAATGTTGAAGTAAAACTACTTTATATTGAAACTAATGCAAGTTAAAAATGATCACAAGGAGTAGCAGCTATTTTAGGAACACCAAATGATTATGACACATGGAGATACAATTTTCTCATTCACCACCCCAAATTCAGAATGTCAAAAGGGAAAAGCCCTATAATATAAATTCCAAATCTGATTAATAAACTAAGGTATCAATTTGAAAGATGGTAAAGGGTAACTATGAGAAGGATTCTAGGGAGAAGGGAGTGGGGAAAGAGAAGTAGTTCTACCTCATTCAAAACATGCTAAAAATAAAAACAAGTGAAAGAAAAAAGCTCAGAATATTAATACTAAAGTCCAGCAAAATAAAACTGCATCAACATCAATTTCTATAGAAAAACAAGTCATTATAGTAGCGTCAGAAGAAGACTAGGAAGCTGAGGTCAGGAGGACCAGTGTGTTTGGTTGATATTAAGATGAATTTATCTCTTTAAACAGAACCTAAGCTTAGAGACTGAGATGAAAACATTCTACAGGAGCCTCTGAGAGTGTGTCTCCACCCACAGGAGACTGGTATATGAGTCTCACTGAATGAGCTTGGGAACATCTTTCACGGTTAACTGAGAAATTAAGTTTTCTTTCTCAAAGCAAGAATGTGGTTAATAATCATTAAAATACATATGCTTTCTTAGATAATCTCAATATTTCACATATCACTTTAGGTGCATTTAACAGTTATAATTTGTTAGCATTGTTTGCTTTTGCAATTCAATGTTATAAATTTACCCCTTCTCATCAATTCCAGCACACAAGGTATACATTTTGAGAAAAGATTTACAAAGTCATGCTGCATCTTATACATCTACTTTTCCAACTCTCCAGTAATGTGATATCATCACACTATTGACTATAAATATTGCACAATTATTAAAACTTTGAAGTTTCTTTACTAATGGAAGTCACATTATTTTCTTACTTTTGCACCTATGAAAGGTCAAAATTATTTTAAAAATTTATCTTAGGACTTGAATTTTACTATATGTACTTTAGGTGAACACAGATAAAAAGCTCTATGTACAATTCCCAATCATAGAGACATACATATATACAGGTACCTCTTCTGTAATTACTCTCATAATTCTACAGACTACTAGTATACCAAAGAATTAACATCTTTAAAACTATGTTTGTGGTTATCCCTTCCTTTTCTACATAAGGAACCATAAACTGTGCATTCAAGCTATATTTCTCATTTTACCACAAATTTAAAAATTGGAATCATTATACTTTAAGTAATGAAAAGATATTTTCTTCTATTAGATTGTAGGGACTATGATCTCCAGGAATTTACACCTTAGTGGTTTTGATTTTACAGGATGTTAACATTATGATTATAGCATTTGGAGTTGTGTATTTAGGAATTATTATCCAATTCCCAATAATATAAAAACCATATCCAGGGTACTTTACACAGGTCACTGCCAATGTGTGCATGTGTTTAACCCTTTACAAGTAATGATGTGCTGGTGATTGATAAGTGTTTTGTTGACTCATGGTTTCCAAAGATGCTACAATACAGTTCCCAGTTTCTAACTGATTATTATTCATGCTGCTCATTCTCAGACACTGACTTCTCCCCATGTCAACAATCACACCTTATCTTCAAAGTTAAGCTAATTTTTATTACTTCATTTGATTTCTTTGTAAAACAAGAAGAAATCTATATAGCTTTATACTCATGAAAAATGACAGTGTGATTTAAAAGATAAAGTTAAACAAATTAAATTTCATTCTGTACAATGGTTTATTAGTCAGGGTTCTCTAGGGTCACAGAATTTATGCAATGTCTCTATATATTCAGGGAAATTACTGAAATGACTTACAGTCCACCTAACCCAATGGGCAGTTGTGAATGGGAAGACCAGGAACGTAGTAGTTGGTCAGTCCCAACTGCTGGTCTTCTGCATAACCTGGAATCCTGAAGAAATATGGTCCAACAGATGTAGTAAGTGAGAGCAAGCAGGCCAAGAAGGAAGCCTTCTTTTTCCACTGTCCTTATGTAGAACTCTACCAGAAGGTGTGGCCCAGATTAAAGGTGTGTATCACCATGCCTGGACCTAAGTTGGTTCTTTACTTGGAACTTGTTCTTTCCCAGGCTGGCCTTGGATTCAGAGAACTGCTTGCCTCTTGCCTCTTAGGATTAAAGGTACATGTCACTTTGCTTGGGCCTAAAATTTTCATAGCCATTGTGCTTCAAAATGCAGATCAAAAGCCTATGTCTTCCAGAAACAAGATCTGGATGACAGGTGTGTGCTCTCCATTTCTATAATGCAGCTAATTTTAGATATAGTCAAGTTGACAACTGGGATTAGTCATCACAAATGGTAAAGAAAGAAACAAATGGTCTTTCATTTATATGTTAGTATGGCTAAGATTTTTAAGTAGCTAATAAGGAATCATTTCTTTATAGAAACATGAAGGGTTAAATTACTCCTACCATGTTCAGCAATAGGTCTTGTTCTGCACAACCCATACCAGAAATGATGACCAGGTTGTCACTCATTTCCCCTCCTCATTCCTGTTACCAAGATTTAAGCAACATTTAAGTATTAAGGATTAGCTTTGATGAACTACATGGAAAGTGTGACTCGACAGTGAAATTTTATGTCTAAATTTGTTAAGTCAGCATTTTCACAGTTACTTATGACCACACTGTTTTTTGCATCTTCCTAAAACTATTAGAAATAAACCACTGACACTGGAGTCTCCCTGAGTTTCAAAGCAGACTCATAGCAAAATTCTTATGGTCATAGTTTCTTTAATGAATCTAAGCAGATTAAACATAGATCACTGTAATATCAGCAATAGTACAAATGTTTAATATGAAGACAATCTTAAGGTTTTCTTTGTTTATTCTATGCCAGAGGCCATTTAGTTAATGCCATTGTATTAAGAAGAATGAACAGTCTAATTTGCTAGTAGATAATCTAAGTTTCATCTTAGAAATCAGGATGAAGATTTATTTTTAGAATTTGTCACAGTTTATGTTTATCTAAAATCAGTAATATACATCAATGTAGTAGAAAGTCAGGAAAATATCAACACAGAATTCCTTCTCACAAATTCTGTTTTACATTTTAAAACCCGTTTGTTGTAAGAGGTTAACAATATTATGAAAAAAATTGCTTTATTTAATGTCATCTGGTGGTCAGTATTAGTCACACATGCTATAGTAATAGCCACAGCTGTTTGAGTTTACAAGGTATAACAGCATAGAGATAAAGCTACCCCACCACTTGAAAATGTTGGTGCTTGTGATGCTATTCATTTTTTTGTTTGCTTAATATGCATGAGTAGTAGGTGGGAACTTAAAAAGGAATTTTAGCTGGCATACTTCCTCATATGTATATGATGTTGATCATGAATTTTCTCATTGTTTATATTTTTTACATAATATAGAGTGGCACTAAATACTGTATTTCCTAACATTAGAGAGTTGAGAATTCTCTTCATGTTTGTCATTACTCTTACCACATTTATCAATATATTACCAATATTAAAATAGTTTTACTTCAAAGAGTCAGTTTTGGTTTTCTCTGGTTTTGATTACTTTCTCAATTCTTCCGAACTGAGCTCATCTCTGTCCTGGCAGCTATTTTCTTCTTACTCCTCTTGGTTTCAGTTGTGATTTTTTTTCCTAGTTTCAAACTGGCTACTATTTTTCTATTCTTAAGGTACACGTACATATATGTAGAACTTGGATTTATTCCTAAGAATTGCTTGCATTGAATGACACACATTATTGTGAGCTTGGTACATTTTGTAATCTTTCTTTTTGAAACATTTTTATAGATTATTTATAAATTGCTATAATGACTATATTTGATGTTTATTCAATAATATTTCTATCACTACACACTAATCCATTGTACTTTTATTTATTCTATTTTCAGAATCCTTTACATTTTTGACAAGTTTCTATTACCAAGGTATATGTCTTGTTAAATAACAAAATTAATTTGATTGTTTCACTTTTACTTTGGACATGTAGGGTACATTATCCTCTTTTACAACCTGATACTTACAGGAGTGCTTCCAGATATTGTTGTGAATTTCACTTTGTGCAATATGTATATTTTCAGAACTCTATAATTATTCTTTCTCTTAAAGATTGATTTATTTTTATTTTATGTGTCTAGGTAGGTGATTTGGCTGCATGTAATTCTGTGTAACAAGAATATGCTTAGTGCTCAGAAAGGCCAGAAGAGGACATTGGATTCCCAAGAACTAGAATTACAGTGGCTGTGAGGCACCGTGTATGTATCAGATACTGAATATGTCTCCTCAGCAATTCCATCTTGTCATATCTCCCCTCGGCAAAGCTTCCTTGTTTGGCTTCATCCTAGAAATCTTTCTGCCTCCCAGATATCCCACCTTCTTTTTTTTTTACATGATTTCAATTTATCTGAATTTGTTAACATTTAAAAACATATTTCAATTAAATATAATTGAA
>NW_022196899.1:41350205-41350410 GCF_008632895.1 Mastomys coucha | reverse complement strand
ATATGTTACTTGCCTTTTTTCCCTTACTGCTTTTAAAATTCTTTCTTTGTTTAGAGTATTTGGTGTTTTGATTATTATGTGATGAGAGGAATTTCTTTTTCTGGTCCACTCTATATGGAGTTCTGTGGGGTTCTTGCATGTTCATGGGCATCTCTTTCTTCAGGTTAGGGAAGTTTTCTTCTATAATTTTGTTGAAGATATTTAC
>NW_022196899.1:41340161-41349287 GCF_008632895.1 Mastomys coucha | reverse complement strand
AACTCCTCAGAGTCAAGCAGTCTCTGTGATCCTGTGATTCTGGGATCCTGGGATCCTGGGCTTGTTAATTCACCTGGGAATTTGGCTTTCTCTGTGAGTTGTGGGACTGGCTATAGAGCTTGTGCCCAAGGTCTATTCAGAACACTAACCCAGACAGACTGGAAGGAACTGGAGTCACTGGGCTGGCGAAGTTCCTGTGTGCCTGGTCCCGCTGGACCCAATTACTCCCAGTGTGGGGACAGATGTTGGTTCCTGCTCACCTCTGATCCTGGGTGTGTCAGAGCACCTGGGAGTGGAGATACCTCTGGGTGTTGTGGGACTGGCTGCAGAGCTTGAGCCCAAGGTCTCTGATCCTGGGTGTGTCAGATTGCCTGGAAGTGGAGCTTCCTCTGGGTGTTGTGGGACTGGCTGTGAAACTTGCGCCCAAGGTCTGCTCTGGACCCCAGCCCAGGCAGACCTTAAGGAACTGGAGTCACTGGGCTGGTGGAGTTCCTGTGTGCCTGGTCCCACTGGTCCCAGTTACTCCCAGTGTTGGGACAGATGTTGGTTCCTGCTTACCTCTGATCCTGGGTGTCAATATCCCACCTTCTATTCTACCCTTTCCTAAGGTCATAGGTGATTCATTTGACAAGGGAATTATACATATAATATACAAGACATTCTCTCTACAGGAAATGTCTTACATATATGACCAATCAACTATAAGCTACGTTTCCCTGAGATGCTTATTTTTTTAATTCATTCATTCATTAATTAATTTTTTTACTCTCCATATTTTATTCCCTGGCCCCCATCCACCCTCTGATTGTTCCATATCCCATACTTCCTTCCCACACCTTAGTCTCCACATGGATGTCCCCACCTCCCACCCCACCTGACTTCTAAACTCCTTGGGGCCTCCAGTCTCTTGATCATTAGGTGTACCATCTCTGAACACAAACCCGACAGCCCTCTACTCTATGTGTGTTGGGGCCTCATATCCTCCATGCATGTTCTTTTGGGTCTGAGTTACCTCACTAAAGATGATATTTTCTACGTCCAGCTATTTGCCTGCCAAACTCAGGATGTTCTCATTCCTCCTCATTCTTAATAGCTGTATAGTAGTATTCCATTGTGTAAATGAACCACATTTTCTGTATCCATTCTTCTGTCCTGGGACATCTGGGTTTTTTCCAGCTTCTGGCTATCAGAAATAAGGCAGCTATGAACATAGTTGAACTAGTCCCCCTGTGGCATGGTGGGGCATCTTTTGGGTATATTCCTAAGAGTGTTATAGCTTGGTCTTCAGGTAGATCTATTTCCAATTTTCTGAGGAACCTAATCACCACAAAAACCAAACAACCCAATTTAAAAATGGGGTACAGAACTAAACTGAGATTTCACAACTGAGTAGTCTTGAATGGCTGAGAAGCACCTAAAGAAATGTTCAAAGTCCTTAGTGATCACAGAAATGTAAAATCTGAGATTCTACCTTACACCAATGAGAATGACTAAGATCAAAGCTACAGGTGACAACACATGTAGGTGAGGATGTGGAAAAAGAGAAACACTCCTCCATTACTGGTAGGATTGCAAACTGGTACAACCACTCTGGAAATCAGTCTGGAGTTGCTTCTTGGTAGTCAAGGATTTCTTTAAATGGTTCTCAATATATAAAGGAATATGCCATCTATATTTACAGGTTTGTTATACAAGATTCAATAGAAAAAAAAGACTGAAAACATACTTCAGGCAACAAACAGCTCTTGTGGAAAAAGTACCTATGAGCTTTTGAGACACGCTGATCTCCCCGTGTTTTCATATGTTTAGTAATCTGGGCATCATCCATCCTTATTGTTCCAGAGTATAGTAGAATTTAATCTGCAACATTTTCTGCTACATGGTGGTCAGCAAGTATAGCTCACATTCCCTCCTGTCTAATCAATCACTCTTTCTTCTGGTGAGCAAATCTATGTTGAAGTGTAGGCTCCTGCTTTGGTTGGAATGTTTAATTTCCCTGAAGATCTTATGTTTTGGAGCATCTGTCCCTTGGCTGATAATTTTGCTTGCAAAGGTTGCAGAACATTTAGAGTGTAAAAATTCTTTGAGAAACTTAATACCTTGGAGTGGGCCTTGCAGATTTGTTCCTTTTTTTAACTTAATTTTTAAATTTTTTGTTGTTTAAAATATTTAAATTCAAAGTATTTAGATATTATTCTTTCCCTCTCTGAAGTTATTGCGGATCTTCACCCCCTCCCTACTTACACGACTTTAAGTTATTTTGAATAAAAAAAAATGCAATACAGTAATATCCCTCCCCCAAAAACCCAAGAAAAGAAAAGAAAAGAACACCCAAAAGAAAACACCAACTGCAACCACATAAAAGCATACAAAAATAATGGGCCTTGTAGTTTATCATTGTCCACAGTACCTATGAAACTTTGGGCTATATGTGCCTTTAATCCCTGTGTAGTTGCAGGATAAAGTAGGAAGATTGCCAGGTGTTTCTGACAGTCCTCTCCAGTTCCAGTCCCAATAGAAGATCCTGTCTGTAGAGAAGAGGTAGATGGTGACAGGGTAAAACCCCTGCGTTACTCTCTGGCTTCCAAGTGCACACAAGGCTACACATGCATACACACAAATATATGTGTACAAAATAAAGAAACAACACGCACATACAAGTCAGACCAACACCCCCCAAAAACATGAAAGAAAGGAAAAAAATTAAAATGTCTTAGAAAATTTTTGGAGCCTACATTTATGTGGTAAATAATGCTATAGAATATAAGTTAAATTCATTATGCTCTTATTAATTAATATCATTGAGATGAGCCTCAGAATTGCCACAGATCTATGATTATTGTAGTTAAAAGCAAAACTGAAGACTACTGTAACTACTCATAAAGACAAATCCCCAATGGCACAAAACTTTATTGACCTGGATTATGAGCTACTTTGAAACTCAGGTGTATATCAGCACTTACACGCTTTTGCCGTTATTGAAAAATATTACAGTTGATTCCTACAGTTGCTCAAGTGGCCTAAGGATTCAATGTTGAAATTTTCTCTTGACAATTGTCAGTACAAAAATTTCTCTGTAAATCAGATAAGACAGTGACTTCAACACAAAGGCTGAGTCCCTATCCTTTTTATATCATTTTACATTTACTTCTCAGGTAAAAGTTTTAAGGCACTATATATTTAGAGTATTGGAGAATTTTGCATGCAGCTTACCACCAATTATCCAGTATTGTAAAATCTTCCTCACCCATCACTTATAGTCACTTCTAGAACTGTCTAAAATAAAACCTATGTCATTGACAATGTCTCAGGGACCATGGCTCTTGATTTATCAGTGATGGAATTGTCATTCCTATAACTTAAATAACAACATGTAAGACAAAATAAAAAATAATTTAGTCTTTGAAATTTAAGCTCATTTTAAAAGCAAATTTGAGGAATAGGCATTAACACTATATCATATTGTATTTAAGAAGCTTATAACAAAATTAAACCATGTGGTTTATTACCACAATACTGAAACTGCCCAGTTTCACGAACTGAGTTCTCTCAGCCAGGAGGGAATAAAGGACCTGAAATGAGGAAAGGGAGGCAACAGGGGATTGTTTTTGTTGTTTTTGTTTGTTTCTTTGTTTTTTGGAGGGGAAACTGGGAATAGAGAAATTTACATGTAAATAAAGAAAATATCTAAAAAAAAAAAGCAGATATATACTGTTCTAGCAATTTCTAGATATAATGGAATGATCTTTAAAAAAAAAAAAACAAAAACAAACAAACAAACAAAAAAAACAAAGAGAAAACACAAAGCCAAGTTGTGTCCCAATCAAGACTCCACTTTACTCAGAATAAGCCAGGGTTTTTATAGGCACAGGAGAAACCAAAACCAAATCTGTAGATTATACTGCAAAGAAAGTTCAGGTGCCAAAGTCCCCAGGTTCAGAAGATCTTCAGGTGGTGGGCATGCTCAGGTGGTGGGCATGCTCAGGCGGCTCTGACAGTTAACAGAGAGCATCTGTCTTAGCTCCCAGGTGTTAGCCCCCAAGCAGAGGCTGCTAGAAGTCTGATGGCTGAAGTGAAGGGGGAAGGTAACACAATACCTTATAATGAGGTATTCTGATTTTCTTTCAGGCCTACCAATATACCTTAAAGGTTTCCATGTTTGTGATGGTCTGTGGATCAACTAAGGGCTCAGCAAACACTGTGTCCATAGGACATTTGCAAAAGCTGGGTACATTTAACAGCTCTAGCTGAGATAGCAACACTATGGACATTTTTGTGGGAGCACACGTACTATTGAGCTGACACCCTAGTGAAGGCATCCTTAGATATGTGTGAGAAGTAGCTGTGTCCATTCTGACCTCATAGTGAACTCTGGATGTCATTTATGCTATGCTAATGATATAAAACTCACTGGCAAAACAAACAGAAGTCTTGAGAAGGATTGGGGAAGACCATCACATAGAAAAGTATTAGAGGTTAAAATTAATTGTGTATCCATTTTTGTTATGGTAGCTAGATAATTTTATAATTACTGAAAAGAATATAATAGAAAAAAATTCTTCTCTCTCTCTCTCTCTCTCTCTCTCTCTCTCTCTCTCTCTCTCTCTCTCTCTCTTTTCAAGACTGGCTTTCTCTGGATAGCCCTGGCTGTCCTGGAACTCACTCTCTAGACCAGGCTGGCCTTGAACTCAGAAATCTGCCTGCTTCTGCCTCCCAAGTGCTGGAATTAAAGGTATGCACCACCACTGCCTAGTGAAACAATTCTTTATTAGATATAGTTTCCGGTATTGTACCCTGTGAATAGCTTGTAGACTAGGGAGTTATCTTTTAGATAAGACATGCCATAGATTTAAGTATGTTCTATAACAAGTATTAAGTACAGTAGATCAAAAGTTAATAAGGTCATTTGGGGCTAGTTCTTCTGAATGAAAATATTAAGACAAGTGATACATTATCTATAGCAATCCATAACAAACAATTTAAATCCATTTATATTAATAACAGCTAACCTACCTTGAATTTATTTAGTTCATTGTAGCTTCTAGGTTTAAAATCGTACTTCCTCTGAGATCTATGGATGGTCTCAAACCATTAGCTCACTGCACTGAGGCATTTTTCTATTGAAATACGAAAAGCCTCCATTGTCAAAGAGTTGATAGAGGGAACATTATAGTCTATTTATGGATCATCTGCTGGGATCGTCTCCTAATAAGGAAACATTTTTGGAAGCTTGCCTAATGAGAAATATATTAAGAACATAAAATACCTGAACCACCCTCTATCATCCCTGAAGCGATTAAATCCTAAGTGATTTAGAATAAATTCAAGCATAATGGGAAAATGTGTCAAAAGACAAAAGGCCAGGAGAGCAGGTCTTTGCTTGTCATGCTGTGAATGAATGTTTTCTAGACACTGCTCTAATGCCAAGGTTATCACAAACCAAGTCTTCTGAAGAAATCTCTAGTGAAAAGATAATCCTTTAAAGAAATAAGATATGAATCCCATGTTATTTCCCCTAGTTCTTCATTCTAGGTTAGAATCTGCATAAAATTTACAACAGACATGTTTACTAGTTCCCATAAACCCTGTTCATTGTGCATCGATAGAGCTATTTCTCAAAGTAGAATGTCAAAGCATCAGCTTCTCCACATTTTTGGGTTTTTTTTATTTTTATTTTTATTTTTTACTTTTATAATGAAAACCTTAAGATGTTGAAGAAAGTAATTAAAGAGTTAAGGTGATAATGTATGCTCATGGAACACAAATATTAACATTGTAGAAATGACAATCGTTTAAAAAGCAATATGCAGATTCAATACAATCCCAATCAAAATTCTAACACTATTCTCCACAGAAATTGGGAAAAAAAATCCTAAACTTCTTAAGGAAACACAAAAATCTCAGGATAGCCAAAACAATCCTGAATAATAAAAGAATTTCTGGCAGTATCACGAACCTAGACTTCAAGTTGTATTATAGAGCAATAGTAATAAAAACAGCATGGTACTGGCATAAAAGCTGGAATGATATTCAATAAGATAGAATTAAAGATATAGCCTAAATCCATACATCATTGGACACCTATATTGATAAAAACGTGACAAATATACATTATAGAAAAGAGCATTTCAGTAAACGGTGCTAGTCAGACTAAATAGCTGCATGTAGAACAAGACTCCAGTAGTGCAGGCATTAAGACCAACAAGTAACAAATGGGATCACACGAAGCTAAACAGAGCTTCTGTACAACAAAGAACAGCATCATTTAAGCAGAGAGGTTGCCTGCAAAAGTGGAAAAAGGAATATTTATCATTATACATGTGACAGATCAGTGTTATCTAAATTCAAAGAACTAAAATGGAAATGACCACTATAAATTAAATAACTCAATTTCAAGAACAGGATTTAGAAACAAACAGAGTTCTCAAACATTAAAAATAAATAGTTGAAAACACTTTTTTTTTCAGTTTTCTTTTTTTTAATTTTTACTGGATATTTTTATGTATTCACATTTCAAATGTTATCCCCTTTATTGGTTTCCCCTCCTGAAACCGCATCCCCTCCACCTCCCCCTGATTCTATGAGGTTGTTCCCCCACCCACTCCTGCCTCTCCACCCTGGCATTCCCCTACATTGGGGTATCAAGCCTTCCCAGGACCAAGCACGTCTTCTTTCATTGATGTCCCACAAGGCCATCCTCTGCTTCATATGAAGCTGGAGCCCTGGATCGCTCCATGTGTACTCTCTGGATGATGGTTTAGTCCCTGGGAGCTCTGGGGTGGGGGTCTGACTGGTTATTATTGTTGTTCTTCCTATATGTTGCAAACCCTTTCAGCTCTTTCAGTACTTTCTCTTAACTGCTCCATTGGGGACCCTGTGCTCAGTCTAATGGTTGGCTATGAGCATCTGCTTCTGTATTTGTTAGACTCTGGCAGAGCCTCTCAGGAGATGGCTATATCAGGCTCCTGTCAGCAAGCATGTGTTGGCATCCACAGTAGTGTCTGGAGATAATTTCTGTATATGGAAAAGATTCCCAGGCAGCACAGTCCCTGGATGGACTTTCCTTCAGTCTCTGCCCACACTTTGTCTCTGTATTTCCTCCCTTGAGTATTTTGAGAAATACTCCCTTTAAGAAAGACTGAAGCATCCACACTTTGGTTTTCCTTCTTCTTGAGCTTCATGTGGTCTTTGACTTGTATCTTGGGTATTCCACACTTTGTGCTAATATTCACTCGTCTTTGAGTGCATACCATGTGTGCTCTTTTCTTGACTGGCTTACCTCATTCAGTATGATATTTTCAAGATCCATCCACTTGCCTGCGAATTTCATGAAATCATTTTTTTTTAATAGCTGAATAGTACTCCATTGTGTAAATGTACTACGTTTTCTGCATCTATTCCTCTTTTGAAGGACATCTGGGTTCTTTCCAGCTTTTGGCTATTAAAAATAAGGCTGCATAGGGGCAGTGGGAGGGGGATAGAATAGGGGGTTTCTGCTGGGGAGATCTGAAAGGGGGACAACATTTGAAATGCAAATGAAGAAAATATCCAATGAAAGAAAAAAAAAGGCTACTATGAACATAGTGATATATGTGTCCTTGATATATGTTGGAGCATCTGTTGGGTATATGCCCAGGAGTTGTATTTGCTTACAGACATGTGTCTATTCAACTTTCCAAAAAATTTACTAATGAGGGACTAAATCCCACCTTATTTCCTTCTTCCGTGACCCAATTTTTTACTTCTACTATTTTTTGCCTCTTACTTATAAAGTTAACCTTGACCTTTATCAGTTTAAATCAAATAAATGATAGATTAAATATGTATAGTTAAAAGCATATATGATAAACTTTCTTGTACAGGCATTTCAATAACAGAATTATATTAAGGAAGTATCTTGAAAATCAAGAAAATATAAGCTAGATATTACAAATAGTAATATTTATATGTAGTCTCTACCTCGTTGTTATGCCAGGTAGGGAACTATTGTCTATTAATTAATCCCTTGTCTTAATGTGAAACTTAGTTGGTATACATACCCTGAATACTCTATTGGTATGAATCTCTAAATTGCATGGGAAGGAGAAAAATAAAACACTCCAGATTGATACTTACTTCTGTACATAGAAAGATTGCAACAAAACAGTGGAGAGGAAAGGCAACAGCTTTTAAATCATAAGTAATATCTTGTATAAAGTTTATCTGGAACTAGATTCTGAGACATTACTATTTATATTTTAAGGGATATTCTCTGCTCAATATCTGGATAGGGAAAGTAGAAGGTGTGTCCAATCAGCAGAAGTTATGTAATGCTGTGTTAACAGTAGCTACAAGTAACTTAGCAGACCTGAGCAAGTTCATGTTTCCCTTCAAAGTGTCTGTAACTGTGGCAGGTGTGAAGTCATTGGGATCTGCTCATGTCCTCATGTTCTACGCAGAAAAGCATCCATCAGTAAATTGAACTTTCACCAGACATGAACATAAACTTGGGCTATATATTTCTTTTCACTTGTGACAAAGTCCAAAGAAATATGATAGAGGCAATTTGTCTCCTGACAGCAATGAGAACCTGGACAAATGATTCATTCATACTTGACTGAGTATCTGTGGACTTACCTCAGAGTATAACAAGACAAGGAATGCTTAGTAGAGCAACAGAGGCTCTAGTTAGGCCCAATCTGAGACATATGCAAGAAATTCAGAGTAATATAAATCTCAGTCACCAAGGACAACAACCAAACTTTCTTTAAAGGGAATGTTGAAATAGAAATAAAAATGGGATGCTTGCAAGCCAGGAAATCTGCAGCAAAGAAGTCCTTATATGAGAAATAAATGGTGAAATACTAAAATACTTTTTGTTCAACGAGAATTTGCAAGCCTTGACAAAAACTCACCTAAAGATGGAACCACCTGAGCAGAAAAATGAATACTGCATGTGCAACCACACATTAAATATAGTGATAGGTTATTCTAGACTATTCTTTTGAGATGTCAACTATCCCTAGATGTGATTTGACATCAGCTAAATACAACAGTGGCTTTAGTCTAGTCATAAAATGGAACAATTGATACAAACATCACTTTTCTTAGATTTCTTTAAAATTACTTTTTTTTTTTTTCCTTGCA
>NW_022196899.1:41336784-41339226 GCF_008632895.1 Mastomys coucha | reverse complement strand
CCAAAAAATACTGCAACATGTAACAAGGACACATGCTCCACCATGTTCATAGCAGCCTTATTTAAAATTACTTTTTTATGTTTAAGTTAATTATACAATAAAAGAAATTTCATTATGTCTTTTCTATACATGCATTGATCATGATTTCACCTTAATTTATTTTTGGAATAAATAAAAATATTTCGGCCCACTTGAAAATATTTTTATGTTTTAATAGAACAATTATCAATAAAATTGTATAATATTTAATGACTGATACAAAGCACAAATTTTGTTTATTATCAATCCAGAAGAGATTGTCATGATCCAAAAATTAAGTCATTTTCAAAATATTGATTTAACTGTAATAGATACTAATAGTTTATATTCTGTAATTCAAAGTGATGTGATTTTTTCCCAAATAAAAGGCCAATAATAGGATCAATATTATTTATATTTTTGCACATATTATATAAAATTGTTTAAATGTACTACTATTGACTAAGTAACTTAGAAAAAGTATTACCAAGTATATTCGGAATAATAGGAAAGTCTTCTTAAATATGAAAATCTGACTCATCATAATGTACTCAACATGACTTAGAGAATATTTTATTATTTACTCATAGAAGAGGTTATTATTATTCAGTTTTTATGTGACTGGGAATAAACTATTTTCTTAGAAAAAGGTCAATTTAATTTTTAGTTTAAGGAATATTTCTAGTAGTGTCTTGGTATGTTTATTGCAACATTAAAGTCTCTGTAAATTTTCCATAGCTAATCTTTTAATTAACAATTTCAGTAATTAAAAGACAATTTTTTTGTAATCTTCCTATGCAATTGATAATATGAGAATTTTTGAAAGACATGACTCAGTACTTTATGTCTATAATATACTTTAATAAGAAATAAATTATTTCTTATACTTCATTAAGGAATACAAGGGATTTCTCTACTGATGACAAATAATTATATCACTTCATAATTCTCCTTGCCCCGGCTAGATCTCCTTTTCTTTCTTTCAGACATTATGCAAAAATGCATCAAACAATTGTTTAAATTGAAAGATAAGCTGAATTGGATGACATTTTTATAGTTCATACATCATGAGAATAAAATTCATCAAAATAGGTTCACTTATTTTAAATAATAATTCTAATTATATTTCTTTGACATGCAAAGACCAGATTTTTAAAAGTTGAAATGTGAGTATATGTGAGTCTACAAGTAGCAACATATTTGTAGAAATAAGGAGAAAGTGTCATCATTTTTGTGGTTTCTCCATGAATAAAAATAACAATTCTTTTATTAATTTAAATAGCTATAACCTATCTTTTCATTTTTATAAGTTTTAAATGGTGTGCTAAAGGTAATTTGTTGTTTTCAATGTTTTGTGAAGCTACATTGTCTTTTTCATCAGGGTTATTGGGAAGAATACACAGTAAGAATTCACATAATTTGACAATGAAATTAACCTCTCTGTTCACACATTTCTACACAGAGTGACATTAGAAATTAGAAAATGGGTTATTCAGATGTAATTGGATCAGAGCTTCCACGTTTTAGCTTTAATAAATGCTAAAATGCTCAAGAATTTTCACTAACACAACACTTCTGTATATAATTTTATAATAAGAAAGTGGGCTTGTGCAAACCCTTATTTGGTCTTAGTGAGTTTCTTAAATTTAACTAACAGCAAACTACAATGAGAAATGTAGCATGAGGTTAGCAGGGAGGCATGCTGGTCCAGGAACAGTGAGGGGAAGGGGTATGTGCTTAACATGCTCTGTGTACATGATGCATGTATATATATATATGCCTAATGTACATATATATACATGGAATTTACAAATAATAAAGTTTTAAAAGATAACACTAGAATAAAACAGAGTTCTAATGTTTGGAGTAAAGATCTAATCATATAAGTAATATTAGCCTAAGAATCAAATCAATTAATTCAGAGGTATAAGATACAATAATATTCAGAACTCTTCCTTTCAGTCAACCATACTGAGAAAATTGATCAGTTTTATCCCTCATTTTAAAATATAAAACTCACAAAAGAACTACATCTATGTAACTATGTTTGTTGTATTATGACTATTATTTTTTCTTCAAGTTTTATAGTGATATGGGACATATATAGTATTGGTATACTATAATTTACTGCAAACTAAATAGATGTTTCAGTCTTAAATACAAATTACATAAATTAGTCTTATGGTAAAACATTCTTCATAAATACATGGATTAAGAATAGTGTCTACCTGCAGGGCGGCAGGGACAGGATCCTCTCAGCTTCTTAGTGACAGAGGAGGAACAGCTTCCTTCTCTGCCCCTTCCCTGCAAGTGGAGGGCCTACCTCCAGAGAGCACCTTAAGCCCGAGACCCAGGTGGGATCCACCAATTTCTCTCGGGTGAGGTTCTGAGACCAGAGCAGCCAGCTTGGAGGAACAGGCCCCA
>NW_022196899.1:41285611-41330372 GCF_008632895.1 Mastomys coucha | reverse complement strand
TATCTAAAATTAAAAAAAAATTGAAAAAAAAAAAAAATAGAATAGTGGCTACACCAAGTTCCCCATCCCCCAATGTTACATATCTTTGTTCAATTTCCTGACCTTCTGTATTTCTCTCCTGTGTCCTCCCATACCTGATCCTGCCCTACTTTTCTCTCCTTCTCCTTGCTCCCAGGTTCCTCCCTCTATGTCCTATCTCATGATTATTTTGTTCCTCCTTCTGAGTAGGACTGAAGCATCCACACTTTGGTCTTCCTTCTTCTTGAGCTTCATATGATCTGTGAGTTGTATCATGAGTGTTCTGAGATGTTGGGAGAAGTATAGAGGGTCAGGAAATTGAAAGGTGGTGTGTAGCAGTAAGGGATTGGAACTAGGGGTAGCCACTAGAAATTTCCAGATGCCAGAGTTGCAAGAGGTTCCTAGAACCCAATGGGACTGACGTTAGCCGAAATACCTAACAAAGTGGCTGTCGAACGAACATGTAGAGACCATATCCAGAGGATAGAAACATGGGTGAAGGATGGGGCCACCCATCCATCTCAAAAAATTTAACGCAGAATTGTTCCTGTCTAAAGGAAATGGAGAGACAAAGAGCAGAGGATAGACTGAAGAAAAGGCCATCCAAAGACCACCTCAGTTAGGGATCTATCATATCTGCAGATATCAAACCCAGACACTGTTGCTGATGCTAAGAAGTGCTTGCTGACAGGAGCCTAATACAGCTGTCTCCTAAGAGGCTCTGCCAGAGCCGGACAAATGCAGAGGCAGATGTTCACAGCCAAGTATTGGATTGAGCACGGGGACCCCAATGGAGGAGTTAGTGGAGGACTGAAGGAGATTCCAACCCCATAGGAAGAACAATAACAACTAACCAGACCACTTTAGAGCTCCCAGGGACTAAACAATCAGCCAAAGAGGATACATAGAGGTACCCCTAGGTCCAGCTGCATATGTAGCAGAGGATTGCCTTCTCTGGCATCAAAGAGAGGGGATGCCATTGGTCCTCTGGAGACTTGATGCCCTAACATAAAGGGAAGCTAGGATTGTGAGATGGGAGTGGGTGGAGCACTCTCATAGAAGCAGGGAGAGGGGGTGGGATAGGGATTTATAGAAGGGAAATCGGGAAGGGAGACAACACTAGAAATGTAAATAAATAACCAATAAAAAAGAATACTGAACACTTGACTAAGTCAGAGTCAAGAACCCTCAGAACATATTTCTATGTTGATAATCTGTTTTCTTTTCTATATGTGCTAGCTTCAGCTTTTATTTGACTCAATCAGAGTTAGAGGAAAAAATTACTAAAGCGACACAAAATCAAAATACCTGATGATATTACTTTGTCTTTTCATTGGTTTCCAAAAGAATTTCATGTACCTTAGCATTTTACCAGGACAGCACCTTGAAACAGGTTGTTTCCATGTTAAGTGTACATTACAAAACGTACATGAAAATCATTTTAACTATATATTTTTGAGAATTTCATATGGTTCTCACAGACACAGCCATGTAGGGATAGCAGAAGGTATAACTTCATAGTACAAAGAAGAGTTTTGGAAAGTCTCATAAGCATATGCTGGGTTTGCTACATAATGACCAGCTATGTATCCATCTATATTAGAAAGAAGCTGTGTAGGAACTCTGCAGGTTTGAAGAATGTACATTTCTTGCTAGAGGAATAAACACTTGATTTGTAGAGAAACCTAGTACATACTTGTGTTTAACTTCTTAATGCCTGGTTTCAAAGATGTCTTTGTTTTCCTTACCCTTTCTTACCAATGCTTCAGAAATTATTGAAGAAAAAAGGTTTAAGGATTGTAAGGGTTAGAGGGTGTGAATAGTTATAAGAAAACAGTGTTTTCTGAACAAATCAAATCTGTTGCACATATGAACTCACAGTGGTTGTGAAAGTTTGTACAGGACCTGTTCAAGCATAAACCAGACAAAATTCCAGCAGGGAAACAGGAGGTTACCAAAAGACCTACTGTAGTTAAGGAGCTATTGGCAAACTGCCTTTAGTGGTAGAGGGAAAAATACTTATCTTAATGACTGTGGAAACTTATAAATCACCAACCCCCACCCCACTATTGAAAAGAGAATTTCAGCAGTACAAACAGTACTTGATGTATTTTAAGAAAACCAAAAGGACACACATTTGAGTGGATAGATCTGGGAGAAATCAGGTGTTTGTGAATACTGTATGAAATTTCAAAAACAAGACCTAATCAAGCAGGAGGGAACAAATAAGTCTGTTTTTTTTCTTTTATCTAACTTCAGTGATTGCATTTTCCATATGAAGAAAGTGTACTAAGAATGAGAATCTCCATTAGAGGAAGGAAAACATCACTGCATGTCCAGAAGATGAGCCATGGATTAGCTTCTCAGTCAACAGGATAATAAAAGACAGAAACAAAGAAATAATAATAATAATAATTTTTTTAAAAAGGCAGAAACCATATGCCTCTGCTGTGTTTGCTCTATCATTGCTATGAAGTAGATACTTTAATCCATACATGATGATAAGGCTTGTTTCATCGCAACGCTTGACAGCTGCCACCACAAAGGAATTATCTTTCCTCGAGTAACACACTGAAATTTCTTGTTCTTTAGTTCTATAACAGATGAAAGGACCAGGGGACCTGGACTTTCTAAAGAAAAAATAATTATTTTCTGAATTCAGTTCTGACTTGCACACTCCTTCTCAGACAACCACTTGTTCACACATAACTTCTTTCCCTATGAAATACTCACATTTATCACAGGAAAAATGTAGAGTACTGCGATCTTCTATCAGCAAGTTGTAGCTTTGCAAAGTTATTTGTATTTACTGTTCCTTCAGGCTGAGGAGTGGATGTGTTTTCAATAACTTCCATTGCTGTAATATAATAATTTATACAACTATGTTGTCAGATTCAGTTCAAATTCTCTGTATCAATTTTTCTAGTAATTGGCTTTACTTTAATAAAATAGCCAAAAGTCAACTTAAATGGAGTAAATATTTGCACTATGTCACATTTTCAGTTTAAAGTAGATTTGACCCTTTGTATGTGATCCTACCTCAATACAGAGTACCATGTTACCAGCACGTCTCCTAGCAAACCTGCTGACTTATTAGTGTTACTATTGCTGTAATGAGACCCCATGATCGGAGCAATTTGTGGAGGAAAGAATTTATTCATTCATTTGGCTTATACTTCCAACCACATTACAGTTCATCTAAATAAATAAATAAATAAATAAATAAATAAATACATAAAGTTAGAACAGGACTCAAACAAGGCAGGAATCTGGGGCCAGGAGTGGATGCAGAGGAATGCTGCATACGGGCTTATTCCTCATGGTTTGCTCAACCTACTTTCTTATAGAACCCAGGACTACCCGTCCATAGGCAGCACCATCCACTATGTGCTGGACTCTCCTCCATCAGTCACTAATTAAGAAAATAGCCTGCAGGCTCACCTACAGCCTGATTTTATGGAAGCATTTTCTCAATTGAGGCTCTATCTTCTCAGATGGGTTTTAACTCATGTCAAGTTCACATAAAACTAACCAATACACCTATATACCTCAGGGTGTGTGGAAAGTGAAGGTATGAGAGGACAAAATCTTCCTACCCTCATTAATAAGAAATTCCCTTGGTCTTTGAACCACTTTGTTCTAACTCATAAAAATTCTTTCAGAGATTTCTAGTTGTGTGAGGCTGAACATCAATCCTTTATCCCCAGAGCTTTGGGAGGATGTTCTAGATGCATAATGTAGCAGGATAGTGGGATTTCTTACTCTCTTCCTAATTGCTCCTCTATGACTGGTAGTATAATTCTATTATTTAATAATTTTCCAGTAATGATAAGAAGAATGAGATGACATCATGCGACTGATTATACCTTCAAACATTTAATGTTATATTATTTTCTTAAATTGATGTGCTGGCTTTGAATTCTACTGTGTCACACTGTGATTTCCTTTGTGAATTACATGTGAGAAAAATGAATACTGATGTCTATTATATTGTCACACCAGGCTATTGGTATTTTGATGCATTAATAAACAAGCAGGTCTTTAAAAGATGTTTAATTTATACTCTACATAGATTGCCTTGCACACATTAAACATGGTCAGCTCAGGTTCCATCATCTCTGTAGTACTAAAGCCAAAGAGAAGCTGTTTCCATTAAAACATATAGAAGCTAGCTGAATCCAGTATACAAATTCAGCTCCTCTGTGGTCCTCTTTAGAGTAGAAACACAAGGCTCCACATAGTCTATAAACCTAGTGAAGTCACTATTTTGTGTTTCTTTTACCAACCAGGAATACACATCAATATAAGATTCTGGCCTCTAGTCATTGATATGACTATCCTATATTTGCAGAGGATTTTTAATCCAGTAACATGGTCACCCTGGCAAGGAATCACATCCACAGGCCTTGGTCTGTGTGGTCTGGCTAGAAATCAGACATGCCCTTAGTACACATCTTTAATCTCTCTGGCTGGATTATAGACACATCCTTAGTACACACCTTTAATCACAAAGAATGACATCTAATTGAGGGCAGAAAAAGTAATGAGTTATAAAAAGATTTGACAGAATGAGTCAGAGATAGAAAATGCCCAACTCCCAGGAGAATAGACAGGAAAGAGAGACCACTTAAGAGCAGTGCAGGTAAAGAGTTGAGTGGAATTCAGTTTAATGCAGTTGAGGTGAGTTCAGTGTAGTACAGCTTGGAGAGGCGTTTGAGCCTTAACAGCTGAATTAAACAGCCAGAGTTCAGATAGATCTAAAAAGTGTAAGATTATTTAGCAGTAAGTCTTAGAGCATGAAGCATTCTAGGCCTGGTTAGCAGGTAGAGTCTGAAATCTGAAGTCTTCAAGGTTTGGCTTGCAGAAGATTATATTAGATGTATATAGGACTAAGCCTAGTTACAGTTAGATAGAAACACCATGAGGTCAGCTCAAGCTATGTATTTGTAGATGTTCGGGTTTGGCTCTCATCTTATCCCTTTATCTATGGAAATAAAAGCGATATTTACAAAATTCCAGGGAGAATCATTGTGATTGAAATGATATGTTAAGCCATTCAACTTCTTTGCTTCACATGATTGCAAGTTTAGAGATAGTCACATTTCTACTGTGTTGATGTTTCAGCTCTGTGAAAGAGTGTAACATTTACAATTTCAGTTACTGTCTACTTCATGAAATGTGATTTTTTTATAAAACAATTAGATACACATTTTTACTTCCATTGAATCTCATTTCAGTGATGCTATTTTCCAGAATAAAAAAGACTCACACTAAGTTCTTCAATAAATTCTCCATGAAACATTCAATAACAGCAACAGTTTCTCAAGTTATATGACTTTCTTAAAAATTACATCTCACTCGTTAGTATTAACATTCTTTTTTGGGCTATTTTTGTAGCTTAATTTGTGTACACATTCTTATATAAATACTGGATTAATTTTTGAATAATTACTCCATTAACATAATAATTTTCTAGATAAAATTAAATTTTTACAAGTATATACAGATATATAAAATGACAAAAGACAATTTAAGCTATTAAGACTGTGTAATTAGTAAATGGTAAAATTTATTTTGAATGCCATATAAAATAAATGTATACGTTCTTTTATAAGATAACTTACAAATAATATTGATTTGTTGTTGTATTAAAAAACCCAATAAACATTTATAAATTTTATATATGGTCAAAATTTATTCAAAGTAATCACTCCTGGTTTTCAGTAGAGTCTTAGTGGCTCTTTGTAAAGTCTACACATTTATATAAATCACTTAGCAATGAGCAATGTCTGTTACATCCAAACTTACTTCCATGCCTAAAATAATTCATTGAGTTATTCTAAAGCAATTAAATCACAGAGGACATATGACATTGTTTTAAAATATTAATTTCTGTCATTAATTAGATGCAGATGAGGAAAACTCTACTTCTGAACCTAGCATGTTACTTACAAAAGAAGCAAGCTAAACAGAGGAGTCTGTCTTTATGACTGTAAATTCCACATTCCAGAGATGAAGTTTGTAATAAAGGCAGTAATCAGTTTTGTTTTAAAGTAGAAAAACTTTAAGAAAATTATTTTCTTTTATATTTGTAGTTTTTATTTAAATTCTTTTCTTATACAGTATGTACATACCACAGGTTCCCATACCTCCATTCCTTCCAGGTTACCATGACCTCCTCTCTCCCCCAGTGCAATATTCTCCTTCCATTTGCTTTTAAGATAAGATAGGGACTCTCAGAGAACAAAATAAAATACAACAGGAAACTTCTTATTTCTAGGGAAATAAGATAACATTTTTTAACACCCAACTGAAGTTTACTCCCTCTTCTCCTCTCTTGCTCTCCCTCCCAGTTTCCCTCCACCCCTCCATCCATTCCACCACATCAATTTCCTTTTATAACAGGGAAGATCTCCCATGGATATCTACAAAATATGACATATCAAGTTGCAGTAAGATTAGCCCCCTTATATCAGAGTAAGGCTGCACAGAACAACCCAGTTTGAAAAAAAAATCAGGTCCCCAAAGCAGGCAAAGAGGAGCCAGGAATAGTCCTAGCTCAGACTGAAAGGAGTCTCACAAGAGGACCAGGCTATACAGCTGTAACATATATGCAGAGGACCTGGATCATTACCATGCAGGCTCCCTAGTTGTCAGTTCAGTCTTAGCTAATTTTGCGGAGTTTCTTTTTGTATGCTTGACCCCTAAACCTGGTTTCTATAATTCATCCTCCCACACTTTAGCAGGAATCCCAGAACTCCACCTTCCACCTAATGTTTGGCTGTGGGTCTCTTCATCATTTCCATCAGTTGCTGGATGAAGCCTCTCTGATGACAATTGGGCTAGGCACCAATCTATGACTATAGCAGAATATCATTAGGAATTATTTATTGAACTTTAATGAGCAGTGTCAGGAGTGTATTTCCTCTTTGTCAAGGGTCTCTACTTGGACAATCCAACAATTTCTGTGCTACCTTGTAGTCTTTACCCTAGCATATTTTGTAAGGCAGAATAAACTGTATGTTGAAGCTCTTGTGTTTGAGTTGGTTTCGTGACCTTCTACT
This sequence comes from Mastomys coucha, assembly GCF_008632895.1. Taxonomy (NCBI): domain Eukaryota; kingdom Metazoa; phylum Chordata; class Mammalia; order Rodentia; family Muridae; genus Mastomys; species Mastomys coucha. The sequence continues at coordinate 41,323,290 of NW_022196899.1, read as the reverse complement.
GGAAGTCTTGCCTGGTTACAGAAGATAGCTAGTTCATGCTCTGTATCTCCCATTGCTAGGATTCTTAACAAGGGTCACTCCATAAATACTTTGGAGTTTCCATTGCACTAGGTTTTTGGCTCATCCAAGAGATGTCCCCTAGTTTGAGTTGTCTGTCCTAGCAGTCTCTTTTTCCATCTTCCCCATACTTCATTCCTCTTGTTCCCAATCCCTAGCCAAGCCTCAGGCCTGTCCACCAGCAATGTCTATTTATTTCACCTTTCCAGTGGATTTCAGGCATGCCTCTTAATTCTTACTTGTTACTTAGCTTCTCTTGGTCTATGGACTGTAATATCATTTTCCTTTACTTTACACCTTATATCCACTTATAAGTGAGTACATTCCATATATGTCATTTTGGGTTACCTCACTCAATATAATTTTTTCTAGTTCTGTCCATTTGCCTGCAAGTTTAATGGTGTTACTTTGTTTTAACAGTTGCACAATACTTCATTGTGTGACTATACCACATTTTCTTTACTCATTCTTCCATTGAGGGACACCTACATTGCTTCCAATTCTTGGCTATTATGAGGAAAGCTGCTATAAACATAGTTTAACAAGTGTCCGTTTGGTAGGATGGACCTTCCTTTGGGTATATGGCCTGGAGTAGTATTTCTGGGTCTTGAGGTAGGTGGATTCTCAGTTTTCTGAGAAACTTCTGAATTGATTCCCAAAATAGTTGTGCAAGTTTACACTTTTCATTTTCTATGGAGGAGTGTTTCTTTTGCCCCAAATCTTCACCATCATAATCTGTCACTTGTATTATTGATCGTAGCCACTCTGTCAGGTGTAAGATGAAATCTTAGAGTTGTTCTGATTTGCATTTTGCTGATGGCTAAAGATGTTGAACATTTCTTTAAGTGTTTCTCAATCATTAGAATGTTATCTGTTGAGAATTCTCTATTTATATCCGTACCAATTTTTTAAATTGGATTGATTGGTTTACTGATGTGTAGATTCTTGAGTTCTCTATATATTTTGGATATCAACTCTGTCTCTTCACAAGTGTGGGCTTGTGAAGATCTTACCCCTTCTGTAAGCTGCCATTTTAGCCTTTGTAGGCTGTCACGTGTCTTACAGAAGCTTTTGAGTTTCATGATATTTCATTTGTTAACTGATGATCATAGTGGTTGTGCTATTTTTGTTCTATTCTGGACTCTGTCTTCTTGTCATTGTGCTTAATGCTATTCCCCCCTTCTCTTCTATCAGGTAGTGTAGCTGGTTTTATGTTAAGGATTTTGATCAACTTCAACTTCAGTTTTATTCAGGGTGATATATGTGGACCTACTTTCATTCTTTTACATGCAAATATCTAGTTAGACCAACATCATAATTAAAATATTTATATGTATAATGTTGACTTATTTATCAAAAATCAGCTTCCATAGGTATGTGGTATTATGTTTCTGTCAATTCCACTGATCTCTCTGTCTGATATATGCCAATACCATGGGGGTATTATTACTAAGCTTTGTAGTAGAGCTTGAAATCATTGACAGTGATACCTCAAAATCTTCTTTTACTGTTCAGAATTGTTTTAGCTATCCTGAGTCTTTTGTTTTTCCATATGAAATTGAGTACTATATTTCTCAAATTATTCCACAAAAGAGAAACAGAAGGAACATTGCCAAAGTCATGCTATGAAGCCACAGTCACCCTGATACTTAAACAATGACCCAAGGAATGACAAAAATAACAGACCAATTTCCCTCTTAAACATTATTCTAAAAATACTTAATAAAATACTTGTAAACACGTTCTAAGAACACATTAAAGAGATCATCCACCATGATCAAGTAGACTTCATACCAAAAATGCACGGATCATACAACATACAAAAATCTGTATAAATATTTCACCATATAAACTAACTGAAAGAAAATAACATATGATCATCTCATTAAATGTTGCAAAAACCCTTTGACAAAAATCCAACATCCCTTCTTTATAAGTCTTGGAGAGATTAAGCCTACAAGAGACACAGGAAAACATAATAAAAATAATTTACTGCAACACAATAGCCAACAATCAGTTTAAATGGAGAGAAACTCAAAGCAATTCTACTAAAATCAGGAAAAAGACATAGGTCTCCGAATCATTTCATAGCTATTTATTATAGTACTTGAAGTTCTAGCTAGAGCAATAAGACAGCCAAAGAAGATCAAAGGAATAAAAATTGGAGAGGAAGAAGTCAAGGTATCACTATTGGCAGATAATATACTACTTTACAAAAGCAACCCAACCAAATTTTATCAGGGAACTCTTAAAGATTATAAACACATCCATTGACTTATCTGAATACAAAATTAACCCAAAAATTATCAATATCACTCCTATTTACAAAGAACAAATTGGCTGAGAAAGACATCTGTGAAATAACACCTGTGAAATAATAGCCACGAATCATATAAAATATTTTGGTGTAACTAACCAACTGAGTAAAAGACCTACATAACAAAAGCATCATGTCTTTGAAAGAAGAAATTGAAGAAGATATCAGGAGGTCAGTGAGATTAATATAGTGAAAGTACTCATCTTACCAAAAGCAATCTACAGATTCAATGTAATTCCCATCAAAATTTCAACACAATTCCTTACACATATTAAAGTAGCAATATTCAACTCTATTTTAAAAGTAGGGTATAAATTTTCTGTGATAGCTTCATACTAGAGGCATGTTCATATTACCTCGTACCACTGCCAGTTTTATTTTTTATTTCTATATTTTTAGTGGATATTTTATTTACATTTAAAATGTTATCCCCTTTCCCACTGGAAACTCTCTATCCAATTACCTCTCCTCCTGCTTCTATGAGGGTGATCCCCTACCCACCACCCACTCCCACCTCCCCGCCCTCGAATTCTCTTATACTGGTGCATCCACCAAGCCTTCACAGGACCAAGAACCTCTCCTCCCTTTGATGACTGACTTGGTCATTGTCTGCTACATGTGCAGCTGGAGCCATGGGTCCCTTCATGTATACAACTTGGTTGGTGGCTTAGTCCCTGGGAGCTCTTGGGGGGTCTGGTTCATTGATATTGTTATTCTCCCTATGGGGTCACAAACCCCTTCAGCTCCTTTAGTTATTACTCTAACTCCTCCATTGGGGACCCCTGCTCAGTACAATGGTTGGCTGAGAGCACCCACCTCTGTATATTTCAGGCTCTGGCAAAGCCTCTCAGGAGACTGCTCCTGTCATCAAGTACTTCTTGGCATCGATAATAGTGTCTGGGTTTGATAGTTGTATATGGGATGGATCCCATTCTTATCTTCTTGTACAAAGCTCAAGTACAAGTAGATCAAGGAACTCCACATAAAATCAGATACACTGAAACTAATAGAGGAGAAAGTGGAGAAGAGCCTCAAATACATAGGCACAGATGAAAATTTCCTGAACAGAACACAAATGTCTTATGCTCTAAGATCATGAATTGACACATGGGACCTGATAAAATTGTAAAGCTTCTCTCAGACAAAGGACACTGGCAATAGGACAAAACAGCAACCAACAGATTGGGAAAAGTTCTTTACCAATCCTACCTCTGATAGAGGGCTAATATACAAAATATACAAAGAACTCAAGAAGTTAGACCTCAGAGAACCAAATAACCCTATTAAAAATGGGGTACAGAGCTAAACAAAGAATTTTCATCAGAGGAATATCGAATACCTGAGAATCACCTAAAGAAATGTTCAACATCCTTAGTCATCAGGGAAATGCAAATCAAAACAACCCTGAGATTCTACCTTACACCAGTCAAAATGGCTAAGATCAAAACCTCAGGTGACAGCAGATGCTGGCAAGGATGTGGATAAAGAAGAACACTCCTTCATTTGTGGTGGGATTACAAGCTGGTACAATGACTCTGGAAATCAGTCTGGAGGTTCCTCAGAAAATTGGACATAGCATTACCTGAAAACCCAGCTATAAGACTCCTGGGCATATACACAAAATTTCCCCAATATATAACGAGGACACATGTTCCACTATGTTCACAGCAGCCTTATTTATATTAGCCAGAAGCTTGAAACAACCCAGATGTTCTTCAACAGAGGAAAGGATACAGAAAATGAGGCTCATTTACACAATGGAGTACTATTCAGCTATTAAAAACAATGAACTCATGAAATTTTTAGGCAAACGGAATGAGAAAATATTATCCTGAGTGAGGTAAAGCAGTCACAAAAGAACACACATGGTATGTACTCACTGATCAGTGGATATTAGCCCAAAAGCTTGGTATATCCATGATAGAATTCACAGACCACATGAAGCACAGGAACAAGGAAGATCAAAATGTGGGTGCTTCAGTCCTTCTTAGAAACAGGAACAAAGCCGGTGCACTGGCTGGTTTTGTGTGTCAACTTGACACAGGCTGGAGTTATCACAGAGAAGGGAGTTTCAGTTGGGGAAGTGCCTCCATAAGACACAGCTGTAGGGCATTTTCTCAATTAGTGATCAAGGGGGTAGAGCCCCTTGTGGGTGGTGCCATCCCTGGGCTGGAAGTCTTGGGTTCTATAAGAGAGCAGGCTGAGCAGGCTGAGCAGGCCAGGGGAAGCAAGCCAGTTAGGAACATCACTCCATGGCCTCTGCATCAGCTCCTGCTTCTTGACCTGCTTGAATTCCAGTCCTGGCTTCCTCTGGTAATCAACAGCAATGTGGAAGTAAGCTGAATAAACCCTTTCCTCCTCAACTTGCTTCTTGGTCATGATGTTTGTGCAGGAATAGAAACCCTGACTAATATAGCCGGGTAGTGGTGGCACACTCCTTTAATTCCAGCACTTGGGAGGCAGAGTCAGATGGATTTCTGAGTTCAAGGCCAGCCTGGTCTACATATCAAGTTCAGCCAGGGCTACACAGAGAAACCCTGTCTCGGAAAAAAAAAATACAAACCAGGAACAAAATACTCATGGAAGTATATAGAGACAAAGTGTAGAACAGAGACGGAAGGAAAGGCTATCCAGAGATTGTCCCTGCCTGGTTTTAAATAAAGGGGTTTGCTCAATTGAAATATGAAATTCAATCTGCCATAATATATTAGTTTTTTTTTTCCAATCTACTTTCCAGTTAGGAGGAATTCAACCAAAAATCTTATGAGTCACCATACTACTTTGCATCTGTAGCCACTGCTATGGTTTACCAGAAAAAGCAAGAATTAAGGATAAGTATACATGGCTGTGGCTTTCCTACAGCTTACTATTCTTAAGATCTTTTTCAAATTGTCTTCTTCTTCTGAATCTTTTACTTAACACCTTGGGTAAGTCAAGTGTAATTTATATTAATATACATAATATGTTAATAGATATAATCTTTTGGAACAGCTTCTTAAGTAGAGTTTTATCAATCAGTAATATTACTGCATTACAGTCTTTGTACCTACCCAATTCAAACATTTCTACTTGTATATAACTGTAGATAGACAGACAATGGATATTCAGAAATAAATCCAATAAAACATGATATGATAATGAAAATTACAAGCTTGAGAAAAGGTGTCCTATAAAAATGAAAAAAAAAAAGAAGTCAGAGACAATGCTAAAAGACCAGTAATCATATTTCAGAAGTCACCATAATTTCAGTTTTCATAAAGCCACTAGAACCATGAGGTTTCTGTAGTGATATATGGTTAATATGAGTATGTTAGGCAGAGATATGAGTCAGGTAACCATACATTTTTAAAAAGATTTATTTTATGCACATGAATACACTGTAGCTGTCTTCAGATGTTCCAAAAAGAACATCGGATCCCATTACAAGTCATTGTGAGCTGTTATGTGGTTGCTGAGAATTGAACTCAGGACTTCTGGATTAGTAGCCAGTGCTTTTAAACACTGAGCCATCATTCCAGGCCATTAAAAAATATAGTATAAGATGCCCTCAGTAACATGGTTTTTTTTTAATCAGTATTTAAAAGCATTTAATTGGCAGTCATATTTTGAACTTTGACTACATTTGTGAAAAAATTATATTGAGTTTCCCTCTGGGTTAAAATCTCAGGTCTTTTTCCCCTCTACCCATCACAGTTGGTACACTTTTCACATTCTTGTAAAGGTCAACAGAAACCATGAGTGAAAGGGAAATTAATGGATTTTGAATGAGGAAATAAAAAAAAAGTGAACTTTACTCAGAATTCTATAGTGGCCCTTTGCAATAGAGTCTCATGGAAGAAGCTGAAGGTGGAATTTGCAGAAGAACTTATGTAAATAAGGTAAAGTGCTTTTATGAAGTGGGTTTTAAAAACAACTTTTACTTCTTCCTACTTCAGTATATTGAGATAATAGCTGTTCACTATCTCCTCCTCCCTCAGGATGCTCTTGTCTTCCTCCATTCATTCATTAACACAAGCCTACAGATCCCCACACACATGCGTGCACTCACCTTTTAGATCTGATGTATGTATTGTATACTGTAAATAACTATTTTTGTTTATATTATTTTGCATTTTTTAACAAACATGACAAATTTTTATTTATGAAAACTTCTTTTTGGTAAAAGAAAATATGTCCAAGTCCTACTTTTGGGATTTAGTGATATCAGTTAATTAGAGTATTGAGATTTTCTTTCTGATTGTCTTGTCTGGATTTTTCCACTATGATTCTCTTACAATATTCTGATATAAATTTGTTGTAATTTCATTCTGTTTTCCCACTGTTTATTTTTGTTTTTATTTATGTATTTATTTACTTGTTTGCTTGTTTATTCATGGTGTTTATCAAAACTCAAGATATCAACTCTATTGACTTCCTGTATTATATTTTTTTTGTTTTGTATCATAACAGCATTTAATATCTGTGGATGCTCTTGTCTGTATGTCTGTCTGTCTATCTGTCTCTCTCTCCCTCCCCCTTTCCCCCCCCTCTCTCTTTTCTCTGTTTGTGCTTTTGTGTATGTAACTTTTGAGTCTTTTCTTCTCTTGTTTCTGTGGCAATCAAATTTAGATAATTAGATGTGCACTGAAATCACATTTACACTCTGAATAATTTTACTGGCCACCAGATGATAAATGTGGTAGCAGGTGTACCAGTTGTGCATGGTTTTGTCATTATTCAGATAATCACTATATCTTCAGACTGACTAATGTAACTTCATCTGAACTGTACAATGGAAAGAGTGGCAGAGGGGATGGAGTTAGAAGCTTTTGCTAGTTGTATACTAATCCACATATCAGACCAGTGCTCATATGTTTTCCTTTATTGTTCAATATTGGTCTCAGTACACGTATGGCTACAAGTTGCCATTTCTATCATTGTTAAAAAGAGTAAGATCTTCCAATGAACATATACAGCTCAGACAAAATAATTTTTTAAGGATAAGACATGGGTGTTAATTTAACTCTCATTTGTATTCATTAATAAAAAGGACGTTGCAAGTAATTTGCTTATTTCACAACACTCTAGCTTCAATATGCTTTGTTAGCTTAAATTTCACCTACTTGTATTTTGTTTTTGCTCCATTATGCCTGTCTTTATGTAGTGTAAACTTTATTCCTTTTGTCTTCTCTTATACATTACATCCCAACCACAGTTTCCCTTCTTCTAATCTTCCCAATCCCTCTACTCAAACTTTGCTCTCCTGATCCAATCCTTCTCCATTTCCCTTTAACAAAAAAGGAGCAGGTTTCCCAGGGATATCAGGTACAAATGGCCTAACAAGTTACAATAAAACTAGGCACAAACCCTCATATCAAGGCTGGATGGCAACGCTGAAGGAGGAGATGGGTCCCAACTATGAACTTTAAATATCATAAATTCACAGTATTTGAATGAAATAGTATAAATGTTAGTGAATAGCTAATATTAAAATGTTTAGATACCTTTATATTTCTGAGACATTTACATTTCAAGTCATATCTTTATTCATTTTGTAGACAATCTCTCAATAAGCACAATCTGTCAACAAAACACTGAGTCTTAGGTATTTCACTGATTTTCTGTGAGTTAATGATATGTTTTGACAGATTCACAAATCCTGTATCAAAAATTCCAAAACTGGATGAGAAATTAACATTTAATTTTCAACTTTTAAGCACCTAAACCTTACATGCTTATTTATTTCTGTTAATTAAATAATGTGTTCATACGTTCCACCTCACTTTTACTCACATTCTACATAAGAGTTGAATCAGGATTATAAACAAAATAAATTATTTACTCATAAAAATTATAAATCTTAAAGTCACATTATTATAATCTGAAATGTCATGAGTAACACTGGACTTATATAATTAACATATCATCAATATTTAAAGATTTTAAGTAAATTATCCTAATAAGTAAAAATGATAAATTAAGACAAAATGTGGATAATATCGACTAAAATCTAACTAACGAAAGTAATAGTGGAAAAATGAAGAGTAAAATTAGCCTGAAAAAAATTTAAAAAATTAGAAAGGAAGGAGTCATGTATGTGCATACTCTACAAACTTGTCTGCCCAGAGACCATGGCTTATACAGCGCAGTCTCACTCTCTGTGGGGAAAAGAGATACCCAAAGGTGTTCAAACATGGGTGTTTTTACCAGTGAGACAATCCCATTTTTTCATGAATGTGGGTATTTATTCATTTTACATCCCGAAACCAACCCCACTCTCCTCACCATTTCCCTCCTCACACAGATACTTTCCCCATTCGACCCTCCTTTCCTCCTCTCGGAAGGGAGAGAACTCTTCCCCCGAAGTGTTCGAACCCTCCTCCAGCACATCCAGTTACTACAGAGCTAGGCTCATACTCTCCCACCTAGGATAGACAAGATGGCCCCGTTAGGAGAACTGGATCCACAGGCAGGAAAAGATTCAGGGACAACTCCCACTCCAGTTGCTGGGGGACTTGCAGGAAGACCTAGCTACACCTTGGCCATACATATGCAGGGTCCTTGATCTAGTCAATTCTTGCTGATTGGTTCAGTCTCTAGGAACCCCTAAGGGTCCAGGTTACTTGCCTGTCTGGGTCTTCCTGTAGGGTCCTTGTCCTCTTCTGGTCCCTCAGTCCTTCCCCAAATTCTTCCATAAGACTCCCAGATCTCCATCTAATGTTTGGCTGTGGGTCTCTGCATCTATTTTCACTGGCTACTGGATAAAGCCTCTCAGAAGACAATGATGCTAGGTATATGTCTGCAAGCATATCAGAGTACCATTGTCAGGGATTGGTTTTTGCTCATGGGATAGGTCTAATTTGGACCAGTTATTAATTGGTCATTCCTTCCTTCTCTGCTCTGTTTTTGTCCCTGAAAATCTTGTAGGCAGGCCGAATTTTGGGTCAAAGATTTTTGTATTTATCTGTCCTTATTTCTCTACTAAAAGTCCTGCATAGCTACAGAACGTGGCAACTTCGGGATTCATATAGCCCACTGCTAGGAGTACCAGATAGAGTCACCTCATAGACAGCCTGGCACTGTGCCACCATCCCACCTACACTATTGATTCCCATTGTCGTTCCCCTGCTCTCCCATCACCAGATGCCCTCACACAGATCTCCTGATACACTCTCGCCCAGTTTTCTCCTTCCATCCACCTCTTCGATATCTATTTTATTCCCCTTCTGAAAGAAATCAACCATCCTCTCTTGTTACCTGGCTTCTTTGGGTCTGTGGATTGTAGCATGTTTATCCTATACTTTATGGCTAATATCCACTTATAAGTGAGTATGAAAAATACATTTACTTTTGGGTCTGGGTTACCTCAGTCAGCTTGATATTTTCTAGTTCCAACAATTAGAAAATCCTGGAAAATTCAGGATGGCTTTGTTTTTAATAGCTGACTAGTTTTCCAATGTGTAAATGAATCACATTTTGTTTATCCATTGTACACTTTAGAGACATATAGGATATTTCCGGTTTCTGGTTATTATGAATAAAGCTGCTATGAACATAGTTGAGTGAGTATCCTTGTGGGATGGTGGAGCATTTTTTGGGTATGTGGCCAGGAATAGTCTAGCTGGGTCTTGAGTTAGAATGATTGCCAATTTCCAAGAAACTGCCAAATAGATTACCAAATTGGTTGTTTAAGTTTCACTCCCATCAGCAATGTGTAGATGTTCCTCTAACTCTATATCCTTGCCAACATGTGCTATCCCTTGAGTTTTGATCTTAGCTATTTTCATGGGTGGTAAGGTGGAATCTCAGAGTTATTTTGTTCTGAATTTCCCTAATGACTAAGAATATTGATCATTTCTTTAAGTGTTTTCCAGCAAATTTTTATTTAGCTTTGTACCCTACTTTTTAATTGTGCTGTTTGGGTTGTTGGCACCTAACTTCATGAGTTCTTTGTATATTTTGGATATAAGCCCTCTGTTGGATATAGGGTTGGTTAAGGCCTTTTCCCCATCTATAGGCTGCTATTTTTTTCTTATTGATGATGTCCCTTGAATTACAGAAGTTTTTCAGTTTCATGATACATATGAATCAATTTGCAGTCTTCTTCATGCAGACAACAGTTAGACTAGCAAAATGTTTCCCGCTTTTCCATTATATGGTTTTGGCTTCTTAGTCAAAATCTAGTGTCCATGGGTGTGTGGGTTTATTTCTGTTTTTTATTTTTTTCCATTTGTTTCTATACTAATGCCCTGTAGACTTCTATTACTATTGCTTTGTAGTGCAGCATAAAATCAGTGAAGGTAGTACATCCAGAAGTTCATTTATTGTACTGGATTGTTTTAGTTATCGTGGGTTTTTGATTTTCCACATGAAGTTGAGAATTATTCTTTCAAAATCTATAAGGAATTGTGTTGGAATTTTATTGGGAGTTGCATTCAATCTGTGGATTGTTTTTGGTAAGATGGCCATTTTTACTCTCAAACCTACCAGTCTCTGAGCAGGGGAGATTTTTTTTTTTTTATATTTTCTTTATTTACATGTAAATTTCTCCATTCCCAGTTTCCCCTCCAAAAAACAAAGAAACAAACAAAAACAACAAAAACAAACCCCTGTTGCCTCCCCTTTCCCCATGCCTGCCACCCCCCCCTCTCCCACTTTCTGGCCCTGGCATTCCCCTACACTGGGGCACAGAACCTTCACAGGGCTGAGGTCCTCTCCTCCTATTGATGATCGAATTTGCAATCCTCTACTATACACATGCTGCCTAAACAATCAGACCCCTCCATCTGCAGTCTTTGGTTGGTGGTTGAGACCCTGGGAGCTCTGAGGGTACTAGTTAGTTCATATTGTTGTTCGTCCTAAGGGAGATTTTTTAATCTGATATCTTCTTCAATTTCTTTCTTCAGAGACTTGAATATCTTGCTATACATGTCTTTTACTTTCTTGATTAGAGTTATACCAAGATATATCATATTATTTGTGGATATTGTATAGGATGTTGTCTTCCTAAGTTCTTTTTTTTTTTATTGGATATTTTCTTTATTTACATTTCACATGTTATCCCCTTTCCCAGTTCCTTCTCCCCAGAAACAACCTATCCCTTCCTCCCCTCTGCTTCTATGAGGGTGTTTCTCCACCGACCCACCCACTCACACCTCCCTACCCTTGAATTCCCCTGCTATTTGGCCTTTTGGCTAAGATCAAGTGTAGTCTCCCGAACTTCTTTCTTAGTGCCTTTATTATATGTATAAAGCAGGCTACTGATCTCTTTGAGTTAATTTTGTATCTAGGTACTTTGCTGAAGTTGTTTTCCAGCTATAGGAGTTCTCTGGTAGAATTTTGAGGATTTCTTATATTTACTATCATATCATTTGCAAATAGTGACACTTTGACTTCTTCCTTTCCTATTTGTATCCCCTTGATTTCCTTTAGTTGACTTAATGCTCTAGCTAGTATTATATTGAAGAAATAGGGAGTGGTTGGATAGCCTTCTCTTGTGCCTGAGTTTAGTGGAATTCTCTCCATTTAATTTGATGTTGGCTAATGGCTTGGTGTATATTACCTTTATTGTGTTTAAGTAGGCCTCTTGTGTATTTCTGACCGATCCAAGACTTTTAACATGAAAGGCTGCTGGATTATGTCAAAGGTTTTTAAGTGTCTAATGAAATGATAGTGTGTTTTTTTCTTTTATTTTGTTTATAAGGTGGATTACATTGATGGAATTATGTATGTTGAACCACCTCTTCATCCCTCGTTAAAATTTCTTTGATCATGATAGGTGATGTCTTTGACATGTTAAGGATTCAGTTTGTGAGTATTTAATTGAGTATTTCTGTACCAATGCTCATAAGGGAAATTGGTTTGAAATTCTTTCATTGTTGAGTCTTTGTTTGGCTCAGATATCAGTGTGATTGTGCCTCAGTAGCGTTAGTTTGGCTATTATTGATTTTTATTGACTGCTTCTGATTTTGTGGGGATTATAGGACTATTTATATAGTATGCCTGACCTTGATTTACAGTTGGTAACATGGTATCTGTCTAGAAAATCCTTTATTTCCTTTATATTTAACAATTTTGTGGAGTAAAGAATTTTGAATTAAGACCTAATGATTATTTGAATTTCCTCAATGTCTGTTATCTCTCCCTTTCCATTTCTGATTTTGTTAATTTGGGTACTGTCTCTCTGTTTTTTAGTTAGTTTGGCTAAGCATTCATCTATCTTGTAGATTTTTTCAAAGAACTGGCTCTTGGTTTCATTGATTCTTTGTATTTTTTTCTCTCTCTTTTTTAATTGACTGACTTCTTCCCTGGGTTTTATTATTTCCTAGTCTCTACTCCTCTTCTCTGTCTTTGGTTCTCTTCCTCCTAGTTCTCCTTCATAGAGCTTTGAGGTGTATTTTTAAATTGTTAGTATGAGAACTCTCCACATTTTTATGAAGGCATTTTATACTATAAACTTTCCACTTGGTACTGCTTTCTTTGTGCCCAAAAAGTTTGGGTATGTTGTCCCTTCATCCTCATTGATTTCTTCCTTTATTTCTCTCCTAACCCAGCGATGATTGTGTTGAGAGCTTCAGTTTCTGAGAGTATGTAGGCTTTGTGGTGTTTTTGTTGTTGAAACCCAGCACGAATCCATGGTAGTCTGATAGGATACAATGAGTTATTTCAATTGCCTTATATTTGTTGAGGTTTATTTTGTGACGAAATATATGATCTTTCTTAAGTTTCCATGAGATGATGAGAAGAATGTATATTCTTTTGTATTTGTTTGAAATATTCTATAGATATCTGTTTGGTCCATTTGATTTATACACCTTTTAGCTTCATTGTTTGTCTGCTTAGTGTTTGTTTGTATGACCTGTCAATTGATGAGAATGGGGTGTTGAAGTCTTCCACTATTAATGTGTAGAGATTGATATGTGATTTAAGCTTTTACACTCTTTCTGTTATGAATATAGGTGCCTTTGCATTTGGGACATAGATGTTCAGAATTAAGATGTCATCTTGGTGGGTTTTTCCTTTTATCAACATGAAGTTTCCTTCCCTATCTCCTTTGATTTATTTTGTTCAAAGTCTATATAAGCAAATATTCGAATGGCTTCTCCAACTTGTTTCTTAGGTCTACTTGCTAGGAATACCTTTTATAGCCCTTTACCCTGAGGTAATGTCTATCTTTTTGCTAAGGTGTGTTTCTTGTAGGCATCTGTCTTAGTCAGGGTTTCTATACCTGCACAAACATCATGACCAAGAAGCAAGTTGGGGAGAAAAGGGTTTATTCACCTTACTTCCACATTGCTGTTTATCACCAAAGGAAGTCAGGACTGGAACTCAAGCAGGTCAGGAATCAGGAGCTGATGCAGAGGCCATGGAGGGATGTTCCTTACTGGCTTGCTTCCTCTGGCTTGCTCAGGCTGCTCTCTTATAGAACCCAAGACTTCCAGCCCAGGGATGGCACCACCCACAATGAGCCTTCCCACCTTGATCACTAATTGAGAAAATGCCCCACATTTGGATCTCATGGAGGCACTTCCCCAACTCCCTTCTCTGTGGTAACTCCAGCCTGTGTCAAGTTGGCACACAAAACCAGCCAGTACAGCATCAGAATGATGGATCCTGTTTATGCATTCACTCTATTAGTCTGTGTCATTTTGTTGGAGAATTGAGTCCATTAATGTTAAGAGATATTAAGGACCAATAATTGATAGCTCTCTTTATTTTTATGTTAGTGGTGGTACTGTGTATGTGTGTGTGTGTGTCTGTGTGTCTGTGTGTGTAATTACCTATTTCTTTTGCTTTCTTAGGTTTAGTTACACTCCTTGTATTGTAATTTTCCTCCTAATATCCTCTTTATGTCAGGATTTGTAGAAACATATTGTTTAAATTTGGTTTTATATGGAATGTATTCTTTCCTCCGTCTATGGTGATTGAAAATTTTACTGGATATAATATTCTGGGCTGAAATCTGTGATCTTTTAGGATTTGCAAGACATTCTTGGGAGATATGCTTTTAGGGTCTCTGTTGAGACATTGACTACAATTCTGATAAGTCTGCCTTTTTATATTAATTGAACTTTATCTCTTGCAGCTTGAAATATTCTTTTTTGTTATATAAATTTACTGTTTAATAATTATGTGGCAGGATAATTTTCTTTTTGGCCTTCTTCATTTGTTTTTCTGTAAGCTTCTTGTACTTTTATAGGCATCTCTTTCTTTGGGTTAGGGAATTTTTCTCCTATGAATTTTTTGAAGATAATTTAAGGACCTTTGAGATGGGAGACTTCTCTTTATTCCATTTCTATTATTCTTAGGTTTGGTATTTTCATAGTGTCCCAAATATGCTGTATGTTTTATGTTAGAAAGTCTTTTCCTTCAGCATTTTCTTTGACTGATGTATCAATTTCTTCTATAGTATCTTCTTTGCCTGATATTCTTTTTTCAATCCCTTGTATATTGTTGGTGATGCTTGTGTCTGTAATTCCTATTCTCTTTCCTTTGTTTTCCATCTCCAGGATTGCTTCAGATTGAGTTTTCTTTATTGGCTTTATTTCCATTTTCAGGTCTTGAAAAGTTTTATTCATTTCTTTCAACTGTTTGATTATATCTTTCTATATTTATTTATATTTATTTATTTCCTTTTTTAGGCCCTCTTTCTCTTTAATTTTATTTTCCTGTATTTCTTTAAGGGATTTATTCATTTCCTCTTAAAGGCCTTCATCATCGTCATCAGATTTAAGGTCAATTTCTTATGATTAGGTGTGTTAGGATATTCAGGGATTGCTTTAGCAGAATAGCTGGGTTCTTGTGTTACATTGTGTTGGATTTTTTTATTGTGTTCTTATGCTAGGCTTTAGGCATCTAGTTTTCCCTAGAAATGTTCATCTAATGTTTCCCTAATTAATTTCATCTAATGTTGGCAGGCCTGAGAGCTCCTGATAGAAGTAGGCCTCTGGAGCGGCAGGTAGAGCTTGTAGTCACTGGTATTAGCAGGCTTCCAGAGATGCAGGCAAACCTGGTGGTCCCTGATGGTTGCAGACCTCTGTTTGTCATGGGCAGCAGCAAGCCTCCATGGAAATGGACCAGCAAATGGGGTGCAGAGGAGTCAGGCCAGAGATTTCTGCTGCTGGGTTTGCCCAGAGGAGCCTGATGGCTGAGGTTGTCTGGGAATGTGGCCAGAGGTATTGACTGGAAGATGGAGCACAAGGAGGACAGGGCATACCTCACAGATGCTGGGCTTGCATGGAACCCAGCACACAGGAGTTTGGAGCTGAGAGATCTGACCTGGTTTTCTCTCAAACCAGAAGGCCTCCAGGGATTCAGGTGGAGCTGTAGTCAGGGAAATGCTGTGCAGGTCAGAGCTCTTCACTACTGGGGTTTGCCTAAAGGGGACTACAATGACAATTTTAAACTGTCTTATTTTCCATATCATTGATTACACTAAAATTCAAACTAAACTAATTAGACAGAAATGAGCATAGTATAAGCTAGTTATGAGATGGCAGTAGATACAGTACAGTTCACTAGGAAGATATCTCTAGTCACACTGATGGTAACAGTTTTACTAAAATACTGATACTTGATGGGAGATATAAAAGAGAAAGTCTCCTACAAATTCTCCAAAATGTAAAAGTAAACAAAACAAACAAACAAAACAGTAGCAAGTGAGTTGCTCTTTTTAACAATGTATAAAAGATAGAAAAATGTAAACATTGGGCTTTTATAACAAGGAAATGTTGTAACCATTGCCACATTATACAACAGTGAGAACTGTTAGCAGTATGAATCAAAAAATGTCCTGGTTTCTTGAATACCCTCTTCTTGTCTGACAAAGGTAAAACTTATGCACGTGTGGCATTTCTAATGACTTTAAACATTCCATCATAAAAATCTTCTTTTTTCATTCACATATGACAAATAATAGATTGTCAGATTTTATACACCCTTATTTTCCACAATCTAGAAAACTCTTGTTTAAAGATATTGCCAAAGCAAAATATGAATGCATATTATTTTGAATATCTATGTATATATTTTGTTTCTTTTACTAGTATTGTTCAACCTAATATACAAGAGTCAGGGAATAACATAAGTAAAAATCAAATGTATATAGAGATTAGTTGGGAGAAGTGTGGGAAGTATAATTAAAAATATATCAAACAGGATCTCTGTAGGAATTTTAGGTATGGCATCTTCCAGGGATGAAAACTGAGAATTTGGATATGACATAAAAAGAAAAAGGGATGAAAAATAAACCAAAAATCAGGCAATTACATTAACTGATAGTAATAGCCAGGTTTGTGGTTTGCTATAGATAATATACAGAAGCTTTTAATACATAAATATATCATTTAATACTGTATTTTTCATAAGATGTTTGGCAAGAGTTCTATCTTCAGACAATTGTATTTTTTTTTTGTTGGAAATATTTAGTTGATCATTATTTTCACACATCATTTCCCTGGCTAGTGTGACCAAAGAAGTGAGATCTTAAATGTCAACAATGTAAATGATAGACTAAATGGCAAAAGATCAGAAACAGATACTTTACATCCAAGTAAAATACAGGCTTGGAATAACATGGAAAACAGTTTGATCAGACTGCTGTTATCTTAATGGAACTGCCAGAGTCCACTTTGCTCACACTGGTTAAGACAGAGCAATTAGAAAATGCAAAAATGTTCAATAAGTTAGATAAAGAAATTATGGTTTAGACCTAAGATAAGGACATTTCAGAAGAGTGGCTCTGGAAGTCAAGAACCCTAAAAGTGGACAGATTTGTTCCATGAATTTTTTAATTTATTTATTCACATACCATCTCACTAATTACCACCCTTCCCTTAAATTCCCCCTCCCGCTCCCCTTCTCCTCTTCTCTCCTTACTGTCAGTGCCTGCATGCATCTGAGTCAGCTACCAGGTGAAGCCTCTCAGAGGGACAGGCATGCTAGGCTCCTCTCTGTCAGTATTAAGTATTATTAATAGTGTCAGTGCTTGCCTATGAGATGGGTCTCAAGTTGTGCTGGTTTTTGGTTGGCAATTCTGTCCTCCATATATGTGTTAATTCCCTGAGCCTCTGCTCCATCCCTTTCTCTGTATTTCATGTAGACAGGATAAATTTGGGGTTGAAGGTTTTGTGGGTGGTTTGTTGTCCATTTCTCTCCACTAAGGCTCCTGCCTGGGTACAGAAGATGGATTTTTGTTTGTCTATATTCCCAATGCTGTGAGTCACAGCCAAGATCACCCACATTAATTCTTGGGCACTTCCCTTATGCCAAGTCGTCCTGAAGATTCCCCCAACTCCCCACCCTTGTCAGTAGCAGATTTCCTGTCATTTTCATGACCATCTGGACATCTCTCATGTCTCTTCCCACACCTGATCCTAATCCCCCCATTCTACTTCCCATTTCCTCACCCACTGAATTCCCTTTCTCCATCTGCCTCATGAATATTTCAACACCCTTCATTTTTTATTAGTTATTTCCTTTATTTACATTTCAAATGTTATCCCCTTTCCTGGTTTCCCATCCGAAAACCCCCTATCCCATCCTCTGTTCCCCTGTTCACCAACCCGCCCACTCCTGCTTCCCTGTCCTAGCATTCCTCTACACTGGTATATCAAGCCTCTTCACAGGACCAAGAGCCTCTTCTCCCACTGATGCCCGACAAAGTCATCCTCTGCTACATATGCTGCTGGATCCATGGGTCCTGCCATGTGTACTCTTAGGTTAGTGGTTCAGACCAAAATATGGATATTTCAGTCCTTCTTAGAAGGAGAAACAAAATAACCATGGAGGAGTTACAGAGACACAGTATGGAACAGAAATGGAAGGAAAGGCTATCCAGAGACTGTCCCACCTGGAGATCCATCATATACACAGTTACCAAACCCAGACACTTTTGTGGCTGCCAACAAGTGCTTGCTGACAGGAGCCTGATATAGCTGTTTCCTGAGCGGCTCTGCCAGTACGTGACAAATACAGAAGAGGATGCTCTCAGTCAACCATTGGACTGAGCACAAGGTCCCCAATGGAGGGTCTAGAGAAAGGACTGAAGGAGCTAAAGGGGTTTGCAACCCCATAGGAGGAATAACAATATGAACAAAGCAGTACCCTCAGAGCTCCCAGGGTCTAAACCATCAATCACCCTTCTAATTGAGAGTCAAGCATTCTTCCTTGTGACTTCCTTCTTGATTAGCTTCTTTGGGTGTGTGAAGTATAGCATTGGTATCCTGTATTTTAGGGATAATATCCACTTATAAATGAGTACATACCATTCATGTCTTTTGGGATTGGGTTACCTCACTTAGGATATTCCATCCATTTTCCTGCTATATTCATGATGTCTTTTTTTTTTTAAATAGTTGAGTAGTATTCCAGTCTGTAGAAGTATCATATTTTCTTTATCCATTCTTCAGGTGAGCTATACCTAGTTTGTTTTCAGTTTCTGCCTATTACAAATAAAGTTGCTATTACATAGTTGAGCAAGTGTCTTTATGGTTTGTTAAAGCATTTGTTGGCTATGTATCCAAGAGAAGTATATATGGGTCTTGAGATAGAACTTTTCCCATTTTTCAGAGAAACAGCCAAAATGATTTTCAAAGTGGTTGTACAAGTTTACACTCCCACCAGCAGTGGAAGAGTATTCTCCTTGCAGGACTTTGAACATTTCTTGAAGTGCTTCTCTGCTATTTGAGATTCCTCTGTTAGCTCTGTGCTCCATTCTTTAATTGGGTTATTTGGGTTATTGGTGTCTAACTTCTTTAATTCTTTTTTGTTGTTGTTGTTTTGTTTTGTTTTGTTTTATTTCGAGACAGGGTTTCTCTGTGTAGCCCTGACTGTCCTGGAACTCACTCTATAGACCAGGCTGGCCTCGAATTCAGAAATCTGCCCGCCTCTGCCTCCCAAGTGCTGGGATTAAAGGCATGCACCACCACTGCGTGTCTTTAATTCTTTATAAATTTTGCATATTAACCCTATGTCAGATGAAATGCTGGTGAAGAACCTTTCCCAATTTGGAGGATGCCAATTCTTCCTATTGACAGTATCTTTTGCCTTACAGGTTTTTGTAGTTTTATGAGGTCCCATTCATCAGTTGTTATTCTTAGAGCCTGAGCCATTAGTGTTCTGTTTAGGAAATTGTCTACTGTAACAATGCATTCAAGGCTACTACCACATTCTCTCCTAGGAGATTTAGTGTATCCAGTTTTATGTTGAGGTCCTTGATCTACTTGGACTTGAGTTTTGTGCAGGGTGATCAGTATGGATCTATTTACATTCTTATACAGATAGACATCCAGTTAGACCAGCACCATTTATTAAAGATATTTTCTTTTTTCATTGTATGGTTTTGTCTTCCTTTTTAAATATCAAGTGTCCATCAGTGGGTGGGTTGATTTCTGGGCCTTTGATTTGATGCCATTGATCAACCTAACCTGTCTGTCCCTATACCAATAGCATGAAATTTTTATTAGTATTGCTCTTCAATTCAGCTTGAAGTCAGGGATTGTTGATTTCTCTCAAAGTTCATTTATTGGTCAGAATTGTTTTGGCTATCCTTTTTTTAAATTTGTTTGTTTGTTTTATGTTTTCAATATGATGTTGAGAATTGACTTTTCAAGGTCTATAAAAATTTGTGTTGGAATTTTGATGAGGATTTAATTAAATCTGTAGGTTGCTTTTGGTAAAATGGGCATTTTCTTTATGTTAACCCTACTTATCCATGAACATGAGAGATCTTTACATCTTCTTATATTTTCTTCAATTTCTTTCTTCAGGTACTTGAACTTTTTGTCATACAAATCTTTCACTTCCTTGGTTATTAGAGTTATGCCATGATATTTTATATTATTTGTGACTATTATAAAGGGTGTTGTTTCACTAATTTCTTTCTCAGTATTTTTTATCATTTTTATAAAGGGGAACTGCTAAATTGTTTGAATGGATTTTATATTCAGTCACTTTGCTGAAGTTCTTTATCAATTTATAATTTCTCTAGTAGAATTTTTTGGTACACTTATGTACACTATCCTATCATTCACAAATAGCAATAACCTTAGCCTTAGCCTTTCACCTCTGTCCATTTCAGGAAAACATTCCATCACATTTTTGCCCCAGCAAAACACCATCCAACACAATTAATTTTCCAAGTACCCTAAGTTTACACTTCATTTGGGTTTGGGTGAAATATTCCTTAGATGTTTGTTAGGTCCATTTTATTCATGGTGTCTATTAGTTTCATTATTTCTTATATTCTGTCTTGATAACCTGTCAGTCAGTGAAAGTGTGGTGGTGGAGTCACCCACTATTAATGTGTGGTGTTTGGTATTTTAACCTTTAGCAATGTTTCTTTGACAAATGTGAGTGTACTTGTGTTTCAGACATAGTTTTTCAGAATTGAGATATCATCTTGGTATATTTTTCTTTTAATTAGTATAAAGTGTACGTGCCTGTCTCTATTGATTAATTTTGATTGGATATCTATTTTATTCATTATTAGAATGGCTACTCTAGCTTGCTTCTTGGATTGATTTGCTTGGAAAAGTTTTCTAGCCCTTTATTCAAGGATAATGTCTATCTTCACTGCTGAGGTGTGTTTCTTTTATGCAGCACAATGGTGGATCCTGTTTTTTTATCCATTCTGTTGGCCTTTGTCTTTATATTTGAGAATTGAGTCCAGTGATGTTGAGAGATATTAATGACCAGTGCTTGTTATTTCATTTTACTTTGCTATTTATGGTGTTTGTTTGTTTGTGTGTGTGTGTGTGTGTGTGTGTGTTTACTTCACTAGTTTGTGCTTATATGGAATTACTTACTTCCTATGTTTTCTTGGATGTAGTTATTCTTTATGACTTGGAGATTTCCTTCTAGTATTTTCTGTAGGGCTGGGTTTGTGGATAGACATTATTAGAATTTTTTATTTGTCTTGAAATATCTTGTTTTCTTCATTTATGGTGACTAATAGTTTTGCTTGGTATAATAGTCTATGTTAGCACCTGTGGGTTTTTTAGGTGTTGTGAGATATCTTTCCAGGTCCTTCTAGAATTTAGAGTCTCTGTTGAGAAGTCAGCAACAATAGTGATAAGTGCAATATTGCCTTTGTATGTTACATGGCTTTTTCCCCTTGCAGCTTTTAAGATTCTTTCTTCATTCTGAAGATTTTTTGCTTTGATTATTACATAGCAGGAGTATTTTCTCTTCTCTTTCACTCTAATTGGTGTCCTATAAGTTTCTTGTATGTTTATAGGCATCTCTTTCTTTATATTGGGAAAGTTTTCTTCTATGATTTTGTTGAAAGTATTTTTCTGGGCCTTGGAGCTGAGAATCTTCACATTCTTGTATTCCTATTATTCTATGGTTAGGTCTTTTCATGGTATCCTAGATTTACTCAACATTTTGTGTCAGGAATGTTTTAGATTTAATATTTTCTTTAACTGATGTAATTTTCTTTAACTGATGTATCAGTTTCTTCTATTGTATCTTCTATTCCTGGGATTCTCTCTTCCATCTCCTATATTCTGTTGGTGATGATTTTACCTGTTGTTCCAATTCTCTTCCCTAGATTTTCCATCTCCAGGACGTCCTCAGCTTATGTTATCTTTATTACTTCTATTTCTACTTTTAGGTCATGCACAGTTTTATTTCTTTCTTTCACCTGTTTTATTGTATTTTCCCTCTGTATTTATTTGTTTCCTCTTTAAAGACTTCTAACAGTTTGAATGTATCTTTCTGTATTTCTTTAAGAGATTTATTAATTTCTTTAGAGGACTCTATCATTTTTATAAGATTGGATTTAAGGTCATTTTCATGTGCTTTGGTTGTGGTAGGTACAATATCCAGGGCTTGCAGTAGGAGGGTAACTATGCTCTAAAGCTGTTTTGTTTGTTTGTTTGTTTTTGTTTGTTCGTTTGTTTGTTTTTGGCTTTTGTTGATTGTATTTTTTTTTTCAAGAGCCTTTTGCCTTCTGAATGGCTTTGATTCCTGGATGTTTTTGGTGGTGGTTGTTTTCAAAGGGTTGCTCTGGTAGGTATCCTTGGACTGTGTGACTCTAAATCAGCAGGTCTATATGGTTCAGAATTTACAGGTCCTGTGAAGGTAGGCAGAGAGATGCCAGAAGAATGATGTCTACAGGAGATCGTAGACTGTTCAGTCAACTTAGTGTACTCCAGATAACCAGCAGAAAAGATGGGTTGGGGAAGGGAAGTTAACCTGTTTGGTTCAGGCTTGTGTGGTCAGATGAAGGTGGGCTGAGAGGTATAGGAAGAATGGAGGTCCAAAGAGGATAGCAAACTCCTTAGGGAACCTTGGCATGTACCAGAGGACTCAGTGACCAGGAACAATTCCATGAAATATTAATATAAGTATTAAATACCAAGGAGTTTCTCTAGGCAAAGAAGATGTAATGTCTAAGGATTCATTGTGTTATTCCCTATGGGTCTATTTCCCTGTGGAAGGGAATGCAATCTTATAATGGGTTTGCTTTTCTCAACCTACATTATGGAGGCATATGGGTAAGTTGCGTAGAGTGAAAACTGTAACACAAAGTCACCGATATTATTTCTACATAAATTAAAGTAGATGGCAACTTCTCACATTGAGATGAGCATGGTTGCAGTTGGTTTTCAAAGAAATAGATATAGGAAGGAAAACATCAACATACTGACTGTAAGAAATTGATTAATAGAAAGAAAAATTTATGGTTACTACTACATAATTAATTATGTAGAACTTTACATTACCTAAAACATATGAAATGAAAAATGTGTATCTATACATTGAGATATTATTATTTTGTAAATGAGTATCAATTTAATAAGATACTAGAGTAATAATGCAAGAGTTTACTTAGATTGAGTACATATGAAATATATAATTTATTGCAATTTTATTTACTACTAATATATATATTTATATTTAAAGTAATTTGATGTAAATATTAATATGTATTATGATTTTTACCTTTGTGTAAAATATTTTCTCTGGAATGCAAAAGCAATAATAGATTTGCACGCTTCTTTTACATTAGGAGGAGAACATAAAAATTATTTGCAATATATGTTTAGCAGAACTTACCCTGTAAAATCTCATCAACATTCACTTAAATTCTCGATAGGTTTATGACTAATGCTCATAAATTTTTGGATACAATTATTTAGAATATTTATGCATTGCCATATAAATTATTTGAATTTTTCATTTAACATTAACCAATGAATCATTGTTTTTGTTTAAGAAAATAATCTAGCAATATTTATCAATTTTAAATATGGAATAAAATGAATGTTACCTAGAAGAATAATTTGCTTTTTGTTTATTTATTGTTTTTTGCACATTTTATGTTAACTATTGCTTATATTTTTATTCAGAAGGAAAAGAGTTTTTTTTTTTGTATTTACAAAAGTGTTGTGATTGTTAATTTTAATGAACCTGGATATAACTGAAATCACTATATAAACAATGAAATCAAAAAGTATTCCCATAATTGCAGGATGCCTTGCTTTACTTGTTGTTTCTTCTTTTACTGAAAAAAAAAAAGTGAAAGCATTGATTTTACCAGAGTTTTCCCTCCCCCAACTCTTGGCAGATTCTTCATACTTTCCCACTTACCCAATCCATGTCCTTTCTTTCATTATCTTTTTGCAAGCAAACAGGCAAACAGTCAATAAGAACAAAACAAAACAAAAACACCACAGAATCAGCAAAAATAGGAAAAAAAGAAAGAAAGAAGAATACATACATAAAAACACAAAATCAGAAACTATAATATTCTAGCAAAAAATCAGTAACACCCCCACCCCCAAAATAAAAGCTATATAAGACAGAAAGTCTACAAAAATGGCATTGAGTTTATTTTGTATTGGCTATTTACTGTTTGGTATGTGATCCTCAAGTAGGTTTGCATGCCTAGTGAGACTACTTTGGAGAAAACTGTCTTGGGTAAAACAGTGTCTCTTGATTGTTGATTGTGTCCACATCTCTTTTTGGTGGAGAGATCCTATCTGTGCCAGTTCCTCTAAGAATATACTATAGCTTACAATTTACAGGTTTTATGGGATTTCTGAGAGTGTGAACAAGTGACTTCTCTTTGACATTTTTCTGTTTGTTTGTTTGATTCAATTCCAATTGCTATATGCCTTTATATTATTGTATCATGTTGTTATATTATTATCTTATCTTATTGTATTGCATATTATATTATCAACCCTTAAAGCCTATTAGTTTTCTAGTTAGCAACAGAACAGAAATGGAATCAAAAACGACAGGAGGAACAGGAAGGAACAGAAGGAAAACCAAAATAAAGATAAGTTATGTAACAAAAAAAATCCATTTTCAATAAAAGTAAAACATCTTATGATGACCTGTGCATGTTGGCACACTCTCTGTGACTTTATATGTTCATCAATCTTCTTGTGCCTGGAAGATACAGTTTCCTTTGCCATCCTTCCCCTCTGGCTCTTGTGATCTTTCTGTCTCCTTTCACTGTAGATCCCTCAACCCTGAGGGGAACTCTTTCATGACATCCTATTTAGAACTGAATAGAGAATATGATGCTTTCCTTCTTTCCTTTCCTTTCCTTCCCTTTCCTTTTCTTTCCTTTCCTTTCCTTCCCTTTCCTTTCCTTTTCTTTTTTTTTGTTTTTTTTCTTTCCTTTGTTTTTTGTTTGTTTGTTTGTTTGTTCATTTGCTTGTTTACTACTTTACCTTGTCTGAGACAAGATCCAATTCTAAGCAGGTCATCTTGTTCAGTGTCTTGCTTGGAAAAGCTGGTTTCCTCATTCATAAGCCAGAGTTGAGCTCCACTGTTTCTAGATGATTCTAAGTGTTAATCATATGTGACTAACACTTTCCTCTCTGACCCTATAGAGAGAAGCTCCTACCAATAGCATTGCTTCTATACTTTCTTATGATTTGTGTTTCTCCTCTTTTTTTATTTATTATTTGTGTTGGGAGTGTTCAGTGCCACACCATTTGTATGCAGGTCACATGACTACTTTTGGGAATAAAAGTAATGAGTTTCTTCCTTCTTAGATGTGAGTCCTTGGAATAGGTCTCAGGTCATTGGGCTGAATGGCAAGTCTATAATCTACTGTACCTTCTCCAAAATCCATACTGTGATACTCCTTACATATAATCCTTATGTATAATTCTGCCTTACACTTTCTTTAAATGGGAGCACAGCTATTGAGATAGCATTATCATCATTAAGCATTAGTAAAATAACTCAAAGCACTTTATTAAACACTCACAATAAGCAAAGAACAAAGTATATTGTGAAAGATACTTGGGCTCACACAACCATAATGTTCTAAAACCATTAAGCAAATAATACGTTTCTGAGGTCAAGAACTATAAAGAGATAGTTGATTCTTTGTCTATACTGAGAAAGTCCATCACCATAAGAACAAGATGTAAAAGAAACCACAAAAGCAAGATATCGCTGAGACTGTCAAGCACTCAGCTATAATAATGAAAGTAAGGTCCCTCACCCCTATTTTCAGCATTTCTACTTTCATCAAATATCATCAGGCCAAGGATTACACTTTTAACTCACAGGGTTTGGATAGAGATTCTAGATTCAACTATAGCAAAATAACATCATGATTTTTTAACTGATCAATAAAAAGAAAATGCCCATCTTGTGGTTATTTTCTCAAAATCTATAAATGTATGTCAGTGACAGTTTGTATATGTAAACTTACTATGTCTCTTACATTCCCAGACTGTGTTTCAATAATTGTCTCTTCTGGCATCTGTAATTAGAACAGGCTATCCCCAGATTAATCTACAATTTGTTCTGGGTGGTAAATGAGTTACACAATTCACCATACCATGTATTATAAAATTAATGGACTATGGATGAGTCTTATTTGCCCCAGAGGTGTGAAAAATACTACCAACTGTTTCTTTTCTGAAATCATCTCTTAGCCAAATATACAATGACTTGAACTTATGAAGTTTAAATAATAAATCAGTTAAAAAATCATGACAGCTATATCAGGCTCCTGTCAGCCAGCACTTGCTGATATCCACAATAGTGTCTGGATTTGATGATTGAATATGGGAAGGATTCCCAGGTGGAGGAGTCTCTGGATTGTCCTTCCTTCAGTCTCTGCTCCATAGTTTGTCTCTGAAAATCTTTCCATGGGTATTTTGTTCCCCCTTTTAAGAAGGAATGAAGTATCCACACTTTGGTCTTCTTTCTTCTTGAGTTTTTTGTGGTTTGTGGATTGTACATTGTGTATTCCAATCTTCTAGGCTAATATCCACTTATCAGAGAATGCATACCATGTGTGTTCTTTTGGGTTACCTCACTCAGAATGATATTCTCTGGTCTATCCATTTCCCAAAGAATTTCATAAACTCATTGTTTTTAATAGCTGAGTAATACTCCATCGTGTAGATGTACCACATTTTCTATATCCATTCCTCTCTTGAGGGACATCTGGGGTGTTTCCAGTTTCTGGCTATTATAAATAAGGCTGCTATGAACATAGTGGAGCATGTGTCCTTTTTACATGTTGAAGCATCTTCTGGGTATATGCCCAGGAGGGGTATAGCTGGGACCTCTGGTAGTACTATGTCCAATTTCCAGAGGAACCACCAAACTGATTTCCAGAGTGGTTGTACCAGCTTGCAATTCCACCAGCAATGAAGGAGTGTTCCTCTTTCACCAGAACTTCTCCAACATCTGCTGTCACCCAAGTTTTTTATCCTAGCCATTCTGATTGTTGTGAGGTGGAATCTCAGGGTTGTTTTGATTTGCATTTCCCTGATGACTAACAATGTTGAACATTTCTTTAGGTACTTCTCAGCCATTCAGTATTCATCAATTGAGAATTCTTTGTTTAGCTTTGTACCCCATTTTTAAATCAGGTTATTTGTTTCTCTGTAGTCTAACTTCTTGAGTTCTTTGTATATATTAGACTATAGTATGTTCTTATGAGGATATTTAAAAACACAAAACATAGCCTTGGA
This sequence comes from Mastomys coucha, assembly GCF_008632895.1. NCBI lineage: Eukaryota > Metazoa > Chordata > Mammalia > Rodentia > Muridae > Mastomys > Mastomys coucha. The sequence goes on along the minus strand of NW_022196899.1, from coordinate 41,295,972 downwards.
GCTCAAACTCACAAAAGAATTCTTTCATGCTTTTACATTGGGGTTTGTTACACTTCCAACTCTTAGATCAAATAACCAGTTAATTTATTACTGCTATTGTTAAAAACAATGAAAAGATATCATGTGCTGTTGAACATGTAGAGAAAGGGTAGCACTTGCATATTCCTGTCTGGTTTATAAATGTGCAAAAGACAAGGAGGATTTCTCAGAGAATTCAGAACTAAAAAAGCATAATATTCACCAATTTCTAATATTAGGCCATTGTAGAATGAAACCATATTCGTATCTCAGAGGTAAATGTGGACTATCATGCTCAAAGAGACAATAATAGCAATAAGTAGATATGGAACCAACTTAGGCATTCATCAATGACTGAAGGAAAACAAATATTGGTATGGCTCTGTGTGTGTGTGTGTGTGTGTGTGTGTGTGTGTCTGTGTGTGTCTGTGTCTGTGTGTGCGTGTAGTTTTGTGTAGCAAGTGCTTTGTGATAAATTAGGTGAACTTCAAGGAGCTTTTGGGAAAATGAACTAAGTAGCCCCAAAAGACAATATGTAGCCTTACATCTATGTAGATACAGACATTAATACCCAAAGAAATAAAACAGAGAGGTGGTCACTACAGCTTGGAATGAGGTAATTGCCATTATGTTAAAAAGTGTATACAAAATCTCAGTTATAACAGGAGATTTAGTTTAAGAAAATTATTGTATGTAGTGATAAGAATGGTTAATAATCACACTGCATATTTGAGCATTACCTCTGTAACATTCTTAATTTCTTTTGTCATACAAACCAAACAGTAAATATGCCAGGCAAATATATGTGAAGATTTATTTATTTGATAATTCTATTGTGCTGACATATATAGAACATCATATGGTAAATCATAGAAATTGTAATACAATTCAAAGTAACATTTTGACCAATAATTTGTAGCAAATAGAACTGTGGTCCCTTGGGATTGTATACATAATATCATAGCTATTATAATTTCCATAAGTATATGGTACTTATAATTTGCTTAATGAAACATTTCATGAACATTATTCTCATAGTTAAGAAATATTGAACATATAAATTATTTTATAAAAATGTAAAGTATATACAGTTCCACATTTTGTTTTCTGTTAAAATAATTTTGAATACTGGCATTTATTGAATGGGGAAATTGTAATCATTTGACTATCACATCTGTATACTACAAGATATTAAGAGTCTTGAGTGAAAAATACTTCCCTTATATTTAGATACAAATGAATATCTTGGTGAACCTAAGTATAATGATCTCAGAAGATCCTAATGCTTCACTAAGCTTTGATATATGCAGCACATTGGACTGTGATATTTTTAAATTGCTTTAAAATGCAAATTATTTTTTAGTTCTTGATGTATTTCTTTCAGATCTTGAGTATCTGGTCAATGCAATATTCTGTTCAAAGTACGAAGCTTTCAAAACCCAGCACTATCTTTCTGACAAGAAAGATAACCTTTCTCTCCTCTTAAACAGTTATTCACAATTATTTGATATCATTTATCTGCTTTCCACAGCGGTCCGACAGCTCTGGCATTTTGCCATGTTCACTGCACTTTTCTCTAAGATGATATGTTAGGAAAAAACTTAGAGTCTGCTTCTTCTAGCTCTGATTCTTAACAGATACTGAAAACTATTACATCCAATGAAATATGTCAGAATATACTTTTAATTGCATTTTAATGATATACGTACACTGATAGGATGAAGGATTCCCAAAAGATGAACACTATAATAATATTTAAAGTTAAGTAAATATATATTATTTTGATATAATGCTATTATAATTTATCATAAATTAAATTAATATACTTTTTATATAAATTCAAAAATTTCAATTTAAACTACATTAATGTGAGCTAAACTTAGTTGTTGCACTTATATATATTTTATATGCTATTTAAACTATGTTTCACATATACATATATATACATATAACATTGTGAAATAATCTATTTCAGTGTATGAAAATGCATTCAAACATTTTATTTGATTAGTACATTGTTTATAAAAATGCCTATAATTTTTCTGCCTAATTTACTTAATAATATGTCTGATTTTCATTTTTGTAGAATATTACAGCATATCTAGTTTTTGAAATCGATTTCATAAAATCCTAAGTTATCTTGTTTGCTTATAAAAGCAATTTCTTTCTTAAACATTTCATTCTGAAACTCTCTGATGAGAGACATCTATATACATGGAGTTTGTCTTTGATTCTGTTAATAATCTAAACAGAGCGTCATAGAAGTATGGTTAGAAAAGAAAGCCTTTGGGAAAGTTACTATAGACTATAATATAACTGAGCCTTTCTTGTTAAAATAAGGTAAACATATTATGCCTCACCAAACCTCACAGACTATAACAAAACAAAAGGTTGTAAAACATATATGACCTAGGAAGACCAGAATTAAACAGTGTTTTCTAAACATATCAGAACCATATACTCATAAACTCAGAGCTGCTAAGATTAGTTGAAAAAAAAGTTTCTCCAAATCCAATCAAACAATATTCAAGCATGGCTTATGGATGAGCTCACATGTCCCTAGCCCTGACTGAGGGGGTATGGAGAGTTGATAGCTTCAGAGGATGTAGCTTACACTGTTTAAGAGTTCGACATCAGTCCAGTAGATGAAGATGATTCTAAGAGTATATGATCAGCAAAAATTGAAGCCCATGAATTTTGATAAAGACCAGAACTTGGGACAGATTACAGATGTAAAACATGTTTCTGGTAAAAGCTGGTGGAGTAGAAGCCTGTTAATATAGTCAAAATGCAGTGTATAAAATTTTAAAAGAAATAGTAATATATTCTATTAAAAGTTATTAACATGAAATCTATAATACTCACATAATATAGATATAATAAATACCTCAATATATTTTAAGACAAATTTTAGTCTGTTCAGTGTGCTAATAAAATGCTTGAAAGGCCTTGACGTTGGTACTTAGATGCAGATCAGAAATAAACGTTTTCAAAAAGTGTGAATTGTCTGCTTTATATTTTATATTTAGGAGTTTGTAAATATTTCAAACACAGGAATTAGGCTTAATATTATTCAACCATTGAAATATGTTCAAAGAAATATTTCTTTTACTTTTTTCTTTACAGGTTCACACTACTGTTCACCCTGACTGTATACAAGCCTTGGCTCCCAGACAAAACTCTAAGATAAGCTTCTACATTGTATATACATTTAAAACACTCTTTTTTTTAAAAAAAATATTAGATATTTTTTATTTACATGTCATATGATATCTCCTTTCCCAGTTTCCCCTCAAAAAAAAAAAAAAAAAACACAACTAGAAAAAAATCCTGTTCCCTCCACACTCCCCCTGCTCGCCACCCCACACTCTCCTGCTTACTGGCCCTGGCAGTCCCCTACACTGGGACATAGAACCTTCACAGGTCCAAGGGCCTCTCCTCCCATTGATCCCATTGATGACCGACTTGGCCATTCTCCACTATACTTATGCTGTTGGAGCCATGAGTCCCACCATGTGTATTTTTGGTTGGTGGTTTAATCCCTGGGAGCTCTGAGGATACTAATTAGTTGATATTGTTGTTTGTTCAAGGGACTGCAAACCCTTCAGCTCCTTGGGTCCTTTCTCTAGCTCCTTCATTGGGGACCCTGTGCTCAGTCCAATTGATGGACGTGAGTCTCTCCTTTTGTATTAGTTGGGTACTGTCAGAGCCTCTGAGGATATAGCTATATCAGGCTGGCTTGTCTTTCCTTCAGTCTCTGCTCCATAGTTAGTCTCTGCAACTCTTTCCGTGGGTATTACTCATGGATCTAGACATCTATATGCATAGAATTAGAAGAATGAATGGGAAGGAGAACTTTTCAATAGTATTGTGATTTTATGGGAAAAATCTCTGCTATGTAGTTCTCCACTGGCTGAAACATACCTACTGATACTACTCACACACATATACACACATAAACAAATCTTGGGTTTTTTTGCTTATATGTGTGTGTGTATGTATATATATATATATATATATATATATATATATATATATATATACACTCTGTGTGTGTGTGTGCACATGCTGTGTGTGTGTGTGTGTGTGTGTGTTTATTATGTCTGTTTAAGATACAGGCATGTTTCACAAAGAATAGAGAAATACGACTAGCCTATATGACCAGAAATAATATATTCTAAAGAGACATTTATACTACTGTCATTGGCTATCAGGTTATAGAGAGAAAACAATGCCCAAAATTGGAATTCCCAAGAATCTTCTTCTGGGAGAAATCTGAAGCTCTTTGAGTTTCCAAAAGAAGAACTAATCTCCTGGGTAAAAAGATTTGCAATTTAATTTGTCAGAGGACAAATGCATACCATTTGAGTTCTTTTGTGATTGGGTTACCTCACTCAGGATGATATTCTCCAGATCCATCCATTTCCCTAAGAATTTCATAAATTCATCATTTTTAATAGCTGAGTAGTACTCCACTGTGTAGGTGTACCACATTTTCTGTATCCATTCCTCAGTTTAAGGACATCTGGCTTGTTTCCAGCTGCTGGCTATTATAAATAAGGCTGCTATGAACATAGTAGAGCATGTGTTATTGTTACATGTTGGAGCATCTTTGGGGTATATGCCCAGGAGGGGTATAGCTGGGACCTCTGGTAGTACTATGTCCAATTTCCGGAGGAATTGCCAAACAGATTTCCAGAGTGGTTGTACCAGCTTGCAATCCCACCAACAATGAAGGAGTGTTCCTCTTTCACCACAACCTCTCCAACATCTCCTGTCACCTGAGGTTTTTATCCTAGCCATTCTGACTGGTGTGAAGTGGAATCTCAGTGTTGTTTTGATTTGCATTACCCTAATGACTAACAATGTTGAACATTTCTTTAGGTGCTTCTCAGCCATTCGGTATTAGTGAGTTGAGAATTCTTTGTTTAGCTCTGTATCCCATTTTTAATAAGGTTATTTGGTTCTCTGGAGTCTAACTTCTTGAATTCTTTGTATATATTGGATATTAGCCCTCTATCAGATATAAGACTGGTAAAGATCTTTTCCCAATTTGTTGGTTGCCATTTTGTCCTATTGACAGTGTCTTTTGCCTTACAGAAGCTTTGCAACTTTATGAGGTCCCATTTGTCAATTCTCAGTCTTAGAGCATAAGCTATTGGTGTTCTGTTCAGGAAATTTTCCCCTGTGCCTATGTGCTCGAGGCTCTTCCTCACTTTCTTTTCTATTAGTTTGAGTGTATCTGGTTTTATGTGGAGGTTCTTGATCCACTTGGACTTGAGCTTTGTACAAGGAGATAGGAATGGATCGATTTGCATTCTACATGCTAACTGCCAGAACAATTTCCCTTATAAATATTGATGCAAAAGTACTCAAGAAAATTCTTGCAAACCAAATCCAAGAATACATCATCAAAAGATCATCCACCATGATCAAGTAGACTTCATCCCAGGGATGCAGGGATGGTTCAATATTCAGAAATCCATCAACGTAATTCACTATATAAACAAACTCAAAGAAAAAATTCATATGATCATCTCATTAGATGCTAAGAAAGCATTTGACAAATCCAATATCCCTTCATGATATAAGTCTTGGAAAGATCAGGAATCTTTTCCATTCAAAGATCAGGCCCATTCTTAAATATAGTAAAAGCAATATACAGCAAACCAGTAAACAACATCAAAACTAAATGGAAAGATACTTGAAGCAATCCCACTAAAATCAGGGTCTAGACAAGGCTGCCCATTCTCTCCTTACCTATTCAATATTGACCTTGAAGTCCATCCAAAGCAATTAGACAACAAATGGAGATCAAAGGGATACGAATTGGAAAGGAAGAAGTCAAATTGTCACTACTTGCTGATGATATCATAGTATACTTAAGTGACTCCAAAAATTCCACCAGAGAGCTCCTAAAGCTGATAAACAACTTCAGCAAAGTAGCTGGATATAAAATTAACTCAAGCAAATCAATGATCTTCCTTTACACAAAGGATAAACAGGCTGAGAAAGAAATTAGGGAAACAACACCCTTCACAATAGTTACAAATAGAATAAAATACCTTGATGTGACTCTAACTAAGCAAATAAAAGATCTGTTTGACAAGAACTTCAAGTTTCTGAAGAAGGAAATAGAAAAAGATCTCAGAAGATGGAAAGATCTCCCATGCTCATGGATTGGCAGGATTAATATAGTAAAATTGGCCATCTTGCTGAAAGCAATCTAGAGATTCAATGCAATCCCCATCAAAATTCCAACTCAATTCTTCACAGAGTTAGAAAGAGCAATTTGCAAATTCATCTGGAATAACAAAAAACCCAGGATAGCCAAAACTATTCTCAACAATAAAGGAACCTTTGGTGGAATCACCATCCCTGACCTTAAGCTGTACTATAGAGCAATTGTGTCAAAAACTGCATGGTATTTGTACAGTGACAGGCAGGTAGATCAATGGAATAGATTTGAAGACCCAGAAATGAACCCACATACCTATGGTCATTTGATCTTTGACAAAGGAGCTGAAACCATCCAGTGGAAGAAAGTGCATTTTCAACAAGTGGTGTTGGCATGTTGTGTTTTAATTCAAACTAAATATGAAAGTAAAAACTCTCAAATGCCATCTGTTCCCCGTGGAACAGCTGATAATCTTGAGTATCTGTAAGATGTATGGACAATTATTTGTATTTCCTCATTCATTGGTTTCATTTTAGGAGCCCCTTTTTAGAATATAAGATATTTTTAAGCTAATTGATTAATTTGGAAGTTTGTACGTATTATAAAATGTATAACAAGCATTTTAATATTTATAGTATATAGTTTTCAAACTCATAAATATTAATGACATTTAACTTGTACAACTATGAGGTAAAAATCTAAAATTGCAATGAATATATAATTTCTACTAAAATTTAAAAGTAATGGATAATTATATAATATCCATGCAATTTCTATAAATCTATGTTTTGATTATCCATATAATTTCTATAAAATTTATGTGGTGATTATATGATCAAGCTATTATAAAAATCCATGTCAAATTTTATTATATAAATTGATATTTGTACATCTTTTTATTATAATCTTAGAATATTAATGGAAACATTTTAATTAATAAATTTTTACCCTCTAAGTTCTAGTAGATTCAAAATAAAAGAATAAAATTATGTTTAATGTAAGCCCATACATATAAATGAAAAAACATAGATGAAAATAAACAGATAAAGTTACTTGATTAAGTTTTCTGACTAAAATTTCTTATTGATAAATTATGTATTGGTCCCTAACTAAACAATACTAGTCTGATAGCTTCCTATGCTTCTTTCTAATGGTTGTTGTATTTTACAGTACCATTCAGTAGCTTTTACTAGCAAGATTGATGAGACTGTTGTTCAAGATTTTGTTGGATGTTTTAAGATGTGAGATAGATGGAGTAGACAAATATATGCATTCTATTAACCTAGTATACAATTTTATGTAAGTTGAAGTCATTCCATATTTCTAGAGACAAACCTCTCTTATGGACAGTGATCTAACAGGGTTCAGAATTTCCTGATATGGTAGACTTCCTGCTTCAGGAGCACAGGTAGGTTTTAAAAAAGTGATGTTCTTTTCATCGCTATAAATAATACCAACTAAATTATAACATGATTTGATTTTAATATCTGAGGGCTTACTTTCAAAGATGATAGCTAACATTTTACATATTTATAAGTAAGTGTGTGTGCATGCAAATACAATATTATAACAATTGGATAAACTTTATTGTCACTGGATACAGGACTTCTGAGGTGCTTAATTTTCCTCTATTGTTCTACATTCAAGATGGGTTTATGTCTCCTGCTATATATGCAGCAAGGAACTGTCTTATCTGGCATCAATGGGAGGGGAGGCCCTTGGTCTTGTGGAAGCTTGATGCCCCAGCCTCCGGGTAAGTTAGAGTGGTGAGGCAGGAGTGGGTGGGTTGGTGGAGGAGCACCTCTTAGAGGAAAAAGGGAGGGGTGATGGGATGAGGGTTTGCAGAGGCAAGAGTTGTAAGCCAGACAACATTTGAAATATAAATAAATAAAATAACCAATTTAACAACAACAAAAAATGATCCTTTGGATATTAGCCCTCTATCAGATGGAGGGTTGAAAAATATTCTTTTCCCAATCTATGGTATGGCATTTTGTCTTATTGACAGTGTTCTTTGCATTACAGAATCTTTTTAATTTTTGAGGTCCATTTGTCAATAGTTTATCTTAGACTATGAACCATTGGTTTTCTGTTCAGGAAAATTTTCCCAGTGACAAAGTGTTCTAGGTTCTTTCCCACTTTCTCCTATGTTAGATTCAGATTATCTGGTTTTATATGGAGGTCCTTGATCCACTTGGACTTGAGTTGTGTACAAGGAGATAAGAATGGATCAATTTACATTCTTGTATATGCTGACCACCAGTTGAATCCGCACCATTTGTTAAAAATGTGTCCTTTTTTCCACTGGATAGTATTGGCTTCTTTGTCAAAGATCAAGTGACCATAGATATATGGGTTCATTTCTGGATCTTCCATTGTAATCCACTGATCTACTTGCCTGTCTATCAATAGCATGTGGTTTTTATCACCATTGCCCTGTAGTATAGCTTGAGGTCAGAGATGGTGGTTCCCCAAGAAGTTCTTTTACTGTTTAGAATTTTTTTTTCTATCTTGAGTTTTTTGTAATTCTAGATAAATTTAAGAATCACCCTTTCTATCTCTGTGAAGAACTGAGTTGGAATTTTGATGTGGATTGCAATGAATCTGTAAATTGCTTTTGGCAAGGTGGCCAGCATTACTATGTTAATCCTGAGCATGAGAGATCTTTCCATAATCTGAGGTGTTCTTCAATTTCTTTCCCAGATACTCGTTCTTGTCATACAGATATTTCACTTGCCTGGGTAGAATCACATTAGGATAGTTTACATTATTTGTGACTATTATGAAGGGTGTTGTTTCCTAATTCCTTTCTCAGACCATTTATCCTTTGATTAGAGGAAAGCTACTGATTTGTTTGAATTAATTTTATATCCAGCCACTTTCCTGAAGATGTTCATCATCTTTAGATGTTTTCTCATGGATTTTTTGGAGTCATTTATGTAAGCTATCATAGCATCTGCAAAATAGTGATATCTTTACTTCTTCCTTTCCAATTTGTATCCTTTGGATCTCCTTTTGCTGCCTAATTGCTCCAGGCACTGCCCCCAGTTGAAGGCCAGGGCCACCCAACTACCTCAATAATAGTAATCCAGAATTCAAAAAGAAATGCAGGGACAAAGAATAGAGCAGATTCTGAAGGAAAAGCCATCGAAAGATTGTCCCACCTAGGGATTCATCCCACCTGCAGACACTAAACCCAGACACTATTGCAGATGCCAAGAAGTGCTTGTTGACAAAAGCCTGGTATAGCTTTCTCCTGAGAGGCTCTGCCAGAATCTGACCAGTACAGATACAGATGCACACAGCCAAACATTGAACTGAGTGCAGAGACTCTAATGGAAGAGGTAGGAAAATGACTGAAGGAGCTGAAGGGGTTTGCAATCCCATAGGAAGAACAACAATATCAACCAACCAGACCACCTAAAGTTCCCAGGAACTAAACCACCAACCATAGTGTATACATGGAAGTATCCATGGCTCCAGCTACATAGGTGGCAGAGGATTATCATATCTGGCATCAATGGAAGTAGAGTCCCTGGGTCCTGTGGAGGCTCCATGACCCAGCAGAGCAGAATGCTAGAGTGCTGAGGGGGGATTTGCTGTGCAGGTTGGGAAGTAGACTTGTAGAGGTAGGTGTTGAGGGGAGGGGATAGGGGATTTGTGGGAGGATGGGAAAGGGGTAACATTTGAAATATAAATAAATAAAAACAATCAATAAAAATTATCCTCTTTATCCTCCCCCAAAAGTTGTTTAATATTAACTTAAAATACTAGGTCATAACATATAGTGGTTAAAAAAACCCTAATTGTCCCATTGGTTATATAAAGTTTTCATTGGTATGTAAACACATTATTTATTTATTTATTTTTAATTTAGCCAAATTTATTTATTTATTTGTTTTTAACTTTTATTGCATTATCAGAAAAGTTACATTATTTCAATTTATCTGAATTTGTTAACATTTAAAAACATATTTTAATTAATTAGAATTGAATCACATTCATGTTCTCCTTTTGTACCACCACTCCTCCCATAGACCCCCCTTCAATACCTGTAATATCTTTTTTGTCGTATTCCTTAAAATTTATAAAATATTATAAAAATAAAAAAAAGTATTATAAAAGTTGTTTGATATAAAACAACAATCGATTTAACAGTCTTATG
>NW_022196899.1:41284045-41284955 GCF_008632895.1 Mastomys coucha | reverse complement strand
TCAGTCTCACTTTGTTGTTCTCTTACAAGCCACCTCCCTAGTTAATCGTCTATGTTTCTTTTGAGTATTTAAATACTTTTGAAATATATAAGCTGTCTGAAAACCATAGTATAGTGTAAAAACATGAAATAAACAATACTACATATAGAGAGGCTGAGATAGGAGAAACAATATTTTAAGACGCTTATGTTGTACACAGCAAGACACTGTCACAAACAAAAAAGCTGACAGTGTATATAGATTGTACAATGTTGGACCTATTTCTACAATTACCAAATTAGAGAGATCATTGGATGATAATCAACAAATTTTCAATTCCTCATATTATCGGATTTCAATCGATTAGGATATGTTGGTCATATTAATTTTCAAATTAATATATTAAGAAAAAATAATTGTCACTTCCTGTTGTTTTTGTTTTAAGAGGTGGAATTAGGTTTGTGTGGATTTGTTGAAAGATTACCTTCTTGCTTCTTGTAGGGTGCAGTTTTGCTCCTATGTTGATGCTTTCCATCTGTTATCCTTTGCAGGGCTGGATTTGTGGAAAGATATTGTGTAAATTTTGTTTTGTCATGGAATATCTTGTTTTCTCCCTCTATGGTAATTGAGAGTTTTGCTGGGTATAGTAGTCTGGGCTGGCATTTGTGTTCTTGTAGGGTCTGTATGACATCTGCCCAGGATCTTCTAGCTTTCATAGTCTCTGGTGAGAAGTCTGGTGTAATTCTGATAGGCCTGCCTTTATATGTTACTTACCTTTTTCCCCTTACTGCTTTTAAAATTCTTTCCTTGTTAAGTACATTTGGTGTTTTGATTATTATGTGACGGGAAGAATTTCTTTTCTAGTCCAGTCTATTTGGAGTTCTGTGGGCTTCTTGTATGTTCATGGGCATCTCTTTCTTTAGGTTAGGGA
>NW_022196899.1:41267224-41283507 GCF_008632895.1 Mastomys coucha | reverse complement strand
AATTGGGTTCTGATGATGGCAAGTGACCTTGGTTTGTGTTGTTTATTTTCTTATGCTTGCCCCTGGCTTCTGGTTAACTCTAGTGCTACCTGCCCTTGCTAAATCTGACTGGAGTCTGTCCTTCCTGTGATCTTGGTTGTGTCAGAACTCCTCAGAGTCAAGCTGTCTCTGTGATCTTGTGGGATTCTGGGATCCTGGGATCCTGGGCTTGGTAGATCACCTGGGAGTGTGTCTTTCTCTGTGTGTTGTGGGACTGGCTGTGGAGCTTGTCAACACATTATATTTTTACTTGTCTATTTATTTTATAGAAACGTCTCTTGTCTTGAGTTCTGAATTAATGTGCTGTAGCCTTTAATCTCACCATTTTCTCTTTCTTTTGAAACTACTGTGTTCTTGCTCATGGTGTCATTTCTTGATCTACATGGCATGTGTTCTCCATGGCATCTATCCCAATAATAAAGGTTGGTAATGATCCTCATGGATCACAAAGTCTCTTATGTCTTTTCTATATTAATACACTATGTAGAAAATATTGGTTTAGGTGCTGGGGAAATGGGTAATGAGGAGAAGTGTCTTCTCTGAGAGCATAAAGACAAGCTGGAATTTCCAGCACACAGGCAAAGCAACATCTATGACAGAACACTACTATCACACAAGCACTGGACGGTGGAGATAAGCAGATAACAGGAGATCACTGGCCAGTCTGTTTTGCTGAAATGCAAGCTTCCAACTCTGAGACTTCATCTTGGGGCAATATAGCTGAAAGGCTTGAAGAAGCACACTCTGTCTTTTGTCTACAATTGCATCATGGGATCACACACACATCAACTAGACAACATACACATATACACACAGAAAGAGAGACACTATAGTTTTTATGAATATCATAATTACAAAGGAAAAGTTACTTTTATTATCATTATTTGATCACTGTGTTCTGTTTCTCTCCATGATTTTAAAACTTTACTGCTTATTATGTAATTGAACAGGAAACCTTGTTTCTCAGGAGACTTTTATGTGTTCATAGACAACATTTCTGTGTCTTAGCATAGCCCTGCTTGAGTTGCTGTCATTTTTTTCCCATGCAGGCTCTCCTGTGTCTTGCAAATCCTGGGAGTATTTACCAAATGAACACCATTGATGATATATCACAATCTACAATTCATCAGTGAAATTGGATGGTGAAGATGCGGCATGCTTGTATTAATGCATTAATAGAATGCATTAGCAGGGTTTCTAACAGTATGTGTACCTCATCAATTACAATTACTAAGATCCATTTTTATACTTAATTTGACTTTATAATCCTATGAGTCCTTCATGTAACATATAATTGTTTATTGCTTTATGTTTTATCCTATTTCCTACAATCCTCTTGCAAACAATGTGAATTCTGAGATCATGAATTTTACTCTCACTGTTTTGTGCATACATATGATATGTGTGTGTTTGATATACGTATGTGAACATCTAAATTATAGGCATAGACAAAGTAGCATGTTCCTTCATTCCTTCACTACAAAATAGTTAACAATATTCACCTCAGCATGATATTGTTCATCATTTACCCTGCTGTTTTTCTACTTTTGAAATTGAGATCTCTTCCAATTTTTACCTTGAAAATTATGCGAACATCCTGTAATGTGTCAGAGAGTTTTTCCTTCATGGTGGGAGAAACTTCCTAAGACAGATGTTATCAAAGAACTCAGTTTTAAAAGGTATTCTCTGGCTGGGGAAGGAGCTTCAAGTATGTCACCTGTTGAGTGAGTATGCACTGGTCCTTATATAAGCCTTAGAAATACAATAAGTTTCCGCAAAGTATTTTCAATAATTTTTATTTTTTTGTAAAATGTGAATGACTACTGAAGTAGGTAAAATACTTTTAAAATGTTGTATATTGTTTAACAATTTGGCCATACATTTCAAACACAGTAGCCATACATTTAAAAGTTGCATGTTGCTTATATATATTTGAAATCTTATAGAGCAAATAACTCCAGTAGCGTTATAAAATTAGATATAGTAAAAATAATCATCTAAATTCGGTTGTGATGTGATCATTAAAACCAATTTTACATTCTATTTTTAAAATAGAATGAAGGAATTCTAATTATGTTTTTCCTGTTCAAAATGTCATAGAAATAATTTTGAAAGCTAATAGGGTCAGTCAATTAAAGTATAGTAGATTTTGAAAGTTACTATCTGTTTTGTGGGAAATTTGAGGCCACACAGTGCACAAACACATACAACACATAAACCCAGTAAAATATATGTGGGGACATGCATGTATGTCCACACACACACACACACACACACACACACACGTACACATGCACACACACACACACACACACACACACTAGCGCAAAGCAATGAATCAATGGCTTCAACTTCACCTATGGCTCACATTTACATATCTTTCTTTTCTACATGTGAAGAAATACAAATTACAAATATTATTGTTTACTTTGTGAAACAAATTCAATGTTTTCTCTTGGGTATTAAGCATTATTCTTAGGCAAATGGATGGTTTGAGCTAATCTGGTAAATAATGAAGATGTGTTAAATCTTTGTGAACAATTGCTTGTGTTTCTAAGTTAAAATGTAATAAATAATTTTGTGGATAATTGGCTCATTTGTGGTTTAAAAGAGTAAAGAAAAGTATTTTAATTGAGACAGTCAAAGAAATCAAACAGGAATAAGTTACTTGCTTGTGTGAATAGCCCTACCTTAGAGAGGCTCTGATGTTTGTCCCTCTGTCTTTCAGAATATTAATTGCTCATAAATGTTTATGGGTGTATGTGTCACATAATGGGTTGGTTTAAATCCACACAAGTTACTGATTATTCAACTGCCAGTAATTACACTGCAGGCTTTTCCTTCTGTACTTCTGCATATTATGTAAACTAGCCAATTTGGTGCCTCATCACTGATTTAGAATTCAGCTTTGAATATAAGAGGAATAGTTGCTATTATAATTATAATTCAGTATTCACTTATTTTCTAAAACAAGAAGTGTGAGAGATATATTGGAATATTTAAATGCAGCCAGTGATATGCATGAATATTTATTGGTTTTTCCCTGTTGGTATAAAATTGTCCAAAATTTGTATTCTTATTCATTGAAGAGTTTTTGTTTAATGCTTATATTTAAAGGATATATGCAAAAATTCCATTGTTTCACATCCATATGGAAAAACGTGTACTTTTAATTAGTATATTTGTTGCAATGTATTTTCATCCTATATATAGCAATTTTCTTTCCAAACTATTCTCATTTTGTAAATGTCTATGTGTCATTTACTCTTTTACAAAAGTAGCTTTTGAATGAGTAATATTAGTGTGTTGATGATTAAAACCTTTTTTATATTTCATTCCTATATAAGTTTAAGCAATGTGTGGCTAGGGACACCTGTGTTATTATTTTAAAACAATTACAAGTGATAAGGCATAAATTATCTAAGCTTTTTTTAATCTGCTTTTTAATGTTTTATGGAGAAATATGCTTTTTGTTTTTATTTTTATACTTTTGTTTTTGTTTCATACCTTTCATATATATTGAAGTTTTTCATTTTACCCACATCCCTCTTTACTGAATCCTCTCTCCCTAATTCTTCTAGTCTTTTTCTATCTTTATGTGTGTGCCTCATTGTGACTGATTTGACTTTCTTGCTAGAGATTGGATGGAAGTTTATGTATTACAGCAAGATCAACTTACAAACTATACTGAAGTATGTTCAATTAAAGAAAAATTGTTGAACATTTTGTGCAAATGTACAATGTACTTTCTTCAAAAATCACCTCTCACTATGTATCTCCAAATGTCAGCCCTGGATTACTACCATGGGGCTTTGATGGCTTTGTGGAAAGAAAGTGTACTGGCTGGTTTTATGTGTCAACTTGACACAGGCTGGAGTTATCACAGAGAAGGGAGCTTCAGTTGGGGAAGTGCCTTCATGAGATCCAGCTGTGGGGCATTTTCTCAATTAGTGATCAAGGGTGTAGGGCCCCTTGTGGGTGGTGCCATCCCTGGGCTGGAAATCTTGGGTTCTATAAGAGAGCAGGCTGAGCAAGCCAGGAGAAGCAAGCCAGTAAGAAACATCTCTCCACGGCCTCTGCATCAGCTCCTGCTTCCTGACCTGCTTGAATTCCAGTCCTGACTTCCTTGGTGAAAAACAGCAATATGGAAGTAAGCCAAATAAACCCTTTCCTCCCCAACTTGCTTCATGGTCATGATGTTTGTGCAGGAATAGAAACCCTGACTAAGACAGAAAGTTACTTTTCTTTGGGGTGGGGGTACTTCCCATGTTCTTTATGACAGTGGACATGCCCACATCTGAATGGCATACTTTGGATTCAGAGAGATAAAAATATTTTAATTGATTAGCTAATAATTATTATGCATTTAAGTTACTCTTTAGAAAATTGAATTTGAAGAACTCATAAGCATAACATAAAGGTAGAAAATAATACCTGAAGATCTCAAGTTAGAGGAGTCATGACTATCATAATCATGCTGTATGAGACCATTATACTAGAGCCTAATGAAAATTGGCATTCCTTCTGTATACCTCAGAATATTGGGAGCTCCTAGTATATTATTCAGGAGTATAACTTGTTATTGTTTGCTTGTCTTTTTTATTGTTTCTTTTCTTCTCTTTAACTTTGCATACATTTCTGTACTTCTTGGGAAAATCTGAGGAATCCAGGTCCCATGATTACATGTAGCATTCAATTAGAAGGATAGGCCTGTCATCAAGGGAGTTGTCTAATTTGGGTTCCTATATTTTCTTTCTAAGTAAATAACTGGTATTTTAAATAATTAATTTAACAAATCAGTTCTAGGATTTATGCAACAGTTTGATCTAGATTTCACAAACTCCTTTTAGCAAAGAATTTTTAGGAAAGTTTATTCTCCTAGCTGTCATGTGAATGCAGCTACTGTACAGGAAGTACCTTTTTAAAGTTCTACTATTTACTTCAGTATTTATTAATTATTTTAGCATGAATAACAATTGAATATAATTTATCTGAAATAAATGCAATAAAAATGATTTGTAGTTTTATCAGTCAGAATGTTCATGCACTTATGGTAAGATACGAATTTTATAGTGTTTGACAGAAAAGAGTAATAGCTCATGTTTCCTAACATATGTGAAGACTCAGCAGGAGACTCCATGTTAGTAAGGCTGTTCTGAAATACCACACTATCTTTGCTGAAAGCTTAAACTGAGACTTCTTATCATTTAGAAATATGAGAGTAATTTTTATAGTTATACATATGTGGAATTTTGTTATAATATCAAGAACATCCCAATTTATTCTCTGAAATCACACAGACATTCCAGTTTCCTAGAACCTGAGCACCATGATATTTGTAGTCAAATCATGTTGTATAGAGGTGAATGTGAGCAGAGCCGCCACTCACCAGCACCTAAGTGGCATCAGCTCCTCAATGGCAGTTCCCATCTAATTTTCAAGCTCTGGGTGACTCCATTTAGTTAATCTAGCTTTTGTTGAGCATATCATCTGCTACAACTAATTCAAAAAAGACAGAATGATCAGTTCATTGTTGCTCAGTTAAAGATATAATTGAACAGACAACTAAATGATTACTATCAATTTTTCCAACCAACCATATTTAGGGGTCAGATGGCACAAGTTTTCATCATACATACATACATAATTCCACTATCCACGATAACTTTCCTTCTGAGAAAATCTTAATTACTAGAAATTATAGTCCATGTAATCAATATTTAATAATTTCAATAAATGATATGACTATTTTATTCAGTGTGATTATCTGACTTGTGGCTACAAGTCCTTTAGCAACTGACTTGAGAAAATCAGCATATAGGTTCCTGCATTGCTAGACAAATTAAAGTTTTTCCTTTAATAAGTTGCAGTTTGCACTGAAATATATTAATAATCTATGACTCCTTTTGTATGGATTTTTATTGAAAAATCTGTCATAATATCTTTATTTTAACTCCTAATATATGTTAGGAGCTTTATCATTTCATCAAGATAGTACCAAAATCTCTGCCTCACCTTGGCCTGTGGTAGGAATGAATCAATATGACTCATGTGTATTCATCTCTACAGATACCTCTACTATATTTGAATTCTGTTACTCTTATTGAACAAAGAAGTCACTTCCTCATTGTTACCACTGAGCACATTTTCTTCATTGCAAAAGGCATGTAGTGAGAGCCTGCCAACTATAGTATATCACATATCTGTTAGAGCACAATTAAATAAGTTCAAAAAAGACAGAATGGTCAATTCATTGTTGCTCAGTTAAAGATACAATTAAACAAACAACTAAATAATTACTATTGATTTTTGTAGCCATATTTAGGAGTCGGATGGCTTCTCCAGATCAGTCAGTCATTAGAATGCTTAGTTCTAGCTGACCATGCTGTTTGGGAATGCTTAGAACATTTACTATTATTTATCTCATGCAGGAAAATAGTCAGTAGGCACAGCCCTTGTGACTGTATATGTGGAACACAACTCCTACTTTATGTCTACTTCATGATTAGAAATGCAATGTGAACTGACAGTCTTTACCTCCTGTTGCCATGGCTTTTCTGTCTAATATTAAATCTTCCTTCTTACAGTGAACTATGCCCTTCTAGAACTTTGCATCAAAATAAATTCTTTCTCCTTTAAGTCTCACTAGTCAGAGCAGTGAGAAATTAACTAACATTATAGTTTGGGTTTTATTTTTGTTATTGTTGTTTTCTTTTTATATTACTTGAAGGTATGACATGGCTGTGCTAAAAGGTTATTTTACAAATCTATGTTTCTGTAAATTTGTATAGCTTTTCTTCACCTAAACTCAATGAGGTGCTTTACTTCTACTGCACCAACTATTATCAAATATTGAGTTGAGATGTGTCATGGTTTGTATATGCTTGGCCAATGAGTGGCACAATTAGAAAGTATAGCATTGTTGGAGTAGATGTGTCATTGTGGGGGTGGGGTTTGAGGTCTGATATGCTCAAGCTACACCCACTGTGGCTCACAGTTTCTTCCGCTGTCTGTGGATCAAGATGTGGAATGCTGAGCTCCTTCTCCAGCACCCTGTCTGCCTAGATGCTGCCCTGTTTGCACCTTGATGATAATGGACTGAACCTTTGAACCAGTAAGTCACCCCCAATTAAATATTGTCCTTTATAAGATTTGCTTTGGTCATGTTATCTGTTCATAGCAATAAAACCCTTACTAAGACAAGGTGTCTTATACATAATGATATATAATTACATAAAGATATTTAATTACAACTCAAGGTGCTCTGTCAAATATACTAACACAGGTTCTGGATGATTAATATTGCAGTGTAGAAACAAATAAATGCAAAGTCTATGGAGTGCAAAAAATCTGTACCTCAAGAATTCCATACATCAAGACCTTCTGAGTGGCTTAACCAAGTATTCTCTTCTTCAGGCATTTGCAGACTGGTCCTCAGAGGACCAGTCCCTGGACGAATGAATGATTTGGCAAAAGCAAGCCCTCTTGTATATTGTTTTACAAATATACATAAACTACATGCAAATTTTATATCCATTTGAAAAAATCAAAATGTGTAATTGCAATGTTTAAAAATCTATGTCTATTTTCATGAGCTAATTGAATTGTGGAATTATGTTCCTGTCTTATTTTTTTCATGCTTATCTACAGTAAATAAAATATGAAAACAAAAACAGCAGTTACTGGCTTCTGTCATATTTTTCTCATTATGCGCTCCACACTGCAGTCTTCTCCAGGCTCTGACATATACATTGCTTCATTCCTGAAGTATGACACATTCCAGCACAGTTTAAAATAGTTATCTTCCAGTTAGAATGCAGGCAGTGATGGATGCAAGTTGTTTCCCTAGGGATCTTGTTAGAGAACATCACTCATATGTTCAGGGAGCGTTTGAACAAATGGACCTGCTGTTCTACCTAATGCTGTTATAATTCCTTGATACATGGTCACTGCATGTGACAATTGAGACTGTCACTTAGAACATAAGCACATTTCTAAGCTCGTTTTAAAGACTGCACATTAATTCTCAGAAAAGTTATCATAAAGAGTAAATATTTGCATTTTGACAGTCACTAAGTTTAAAATTTACATAGTATATTCAGTTCCAGAAACTGACATGTTATCTTGTGTATAAAGTCATGCACAATTCTTTAAGCAAGGCACTATGGAAAACTCTAGTTGAGAAAAATTACACAATATACATAAAATGCCAATACATAAACATGCAAAATATATAGAATGCCAATGGATTCATTGTTATTCTACTAAATGACTATAGATAAGACTGTGTAAATATAAAAGAAAATCAAATTTCAACTTGTTATAAAAGAACCTAGGAAAATTTTAATTTGGGTTTTGAAATGTTAAAAATAAACAATTTGCTTGATTCCTATAAAGAAATGGATAAGACGTTTAAGGGTCTATTTCCATGCCAAAATTGGTTGTTTGTGTGTTCAATACAAATGTGTAAATAAAACACAAAAAACAAATAAGCAAAGAAAAACAAACCAAACCAAAAAAAAAAAACCTTCAACATATTTATAACTAGAAACAATTCATGTAAATTGACCCAAATAAGAATTAACATGATTTAAAGACAATTCCCTCTTTAGAAAAAAGTTATATTGGAACTTTTTTGAGACAATTAAAAACACATTTAACATTCAAGAAAAAGAGACTCAGAAGTGAATAGCACTTGCTGCTCTTAAAGAAGACCTTGGTACAGCAACTGCATCCTCATCTGTACCTTCACTTACAACTCTTACAATGCTCACTTCAGACCTTGGTACAGCAACTGCATCCTCATGTGCACCTTCACTTACAACTCTTACAATGCTCACTTCTGGCGTGAGATCCTACATGCAAGGAAGAACACACACACACACACACACACAGCTTGTTTGCTTATTTTATAAATAATATTAATATTCAAAATATATGATATTCTAATCAATACTATTATAAAAGGGTATCAATCATTAAACTTAAATTTAATCCAAAAAGAAATTGTGGTTGACATTAAAACCCAAGTTGTTCAAGTTTAAGCAAGCATTTCTTGGCTTATAGGAATCAAGTACAGTACCTTGAACTGGAGCCAGAGTTGAAAGCAAAACAGGACTGTGCCATATCTAATCTAAATTGTTTTTCTATTCATCATGAATGTGTATGTATGTATACAAAAGCCATAGCATAGGGTCTCTAATAGGTTGAATTGGCTTATTAAGTTTTCTTCACTAAATATTGGTGAATTAAACATACTTATACAATATATTTTGTTAACTTCTTTCTATTGAAATATGTGCAAGGAATAACTGTATAAATGTAAAATAATAATGTGGCTAAGCTCATTATTTGAGTACTAAATACATTTTAACCCGGCTTTACTAAAAGGCTTAATTTTATAAAATAAACATTGTTTAGGGCTTTAATTATTTGCTAGCTGAATCACGTATTTTGACTAAATATAGATATGTAAGTTATATATTTCAAAGGTCTTTATAATGCATAGTTTATGTATAATATACTTAACTATAATATAGTTATAGTTTGTGTACATGCAATATACATATACTATGTAATTATAAATCAATATGCACACATTAATTTGTAAATTATAAAAATTAATATATATTAAGTCAGTTTGGATGGTGCTTTACAGACTCTATATACAATATGCTTGTTAACTGTCTTTATAAATAGTCTTTTTAATATTAAAATTAAATATTATAAAATTATAAAATATTAATTAAATTTTTATATAGTTTAAGGTAGTCAGATACATAGTAGTTATGTAGTTTTAATGATATTTTACATTGATAGATTCTTTCTACATATTTTTCTGTGTATTTGTCTGTATGTGATTATTTATATTCAGTACATTATGACAGCTTGATATAGTTATTCAAATATTCCAGACAGATTAGACTAAAGTACTTACTCACTGTCAGTATAATAACACATAGAACTTCACTAATAAACTATATGACTTAAATTATGAAAAAAGTAAATAATTTATTATAACTTATTAGTAAGACTATATAATTAATGTTTTGACAATTCTAGAAGATGAGAGCAGATGAAAGACTCTGCTAGACAGTAGATCTATCAGTAAGAGATTATCAACATAGTAAATGGCTTAAGGAAAAAGGCAAAGGAGCCAGTAAAGTTGCAACTGAAGAAAGGAGGCCTAGATGTTCACAAGAAAGTCACAGTTAAAGCATACAATTTAGAGACTTTTATTAGTCATATGATGTATGGAAAAAATTAAACATCTTAACTCACAACCAATAAACCTTTAAAATGCCTAATATTCTTGTTTTTGAACAGTAAATTTCAAAAATGGCTGTCTAAGAGTCTTGTCTTTTCTATTTTACTTTACATATTTTACAGTCCAGTTGTCACCAACCTCCCAGTCTTCCCTCCCACAGTTCCTCATACCATTCTTTCATTCTTCTTCCCCCCTTTCTCCAAAAGAATACCCCGATTCTGTCAGGCCGCACCATTCCCTGGGGCCTCAAGTCTTTGGAGGGTTAGGCTTTTCTTCTCCCATTGAGGACAGATCATGCAGTCCACTGCTGTATAGGGGTCCGGAGCCTCGGACCAATTCATGTACGTTGTGTGATTGGTGGCTGAGTGTCTGGAGATCTCATGGGTCTGGGTTAGTTGAGACTGCTGGCCTTCCTATGTGGTCGCCCTCCTCCTCAGTTTCTTACAGCCTTTTTCTAATTCAACCACAGGGGTCCCTGACTTAAGTCCAATGGTTGGGTGTAAGTGTATCATCATCTGTCTCAATCAGCTACTTGTTGGGCCTCTCAGAGGACAGCCATGCTAAACTAATGTCTATAAGTTCACCATAGCATCAGTAATAGGTCTTGGAGCCTCCCCTTGAAATGGATTCCAAGGACTGCCTTTACCCCAGTCTCTTCTCCATTTTTGTCCCTCTAACCCTGCCTTTTTAAGTCTCCTATGCCCCAAATTTTAACAAAGAAAAAGTGAGTTTTAGAAGAGTATACAGTATGAAAACCTTTTAAATGTAATTGCCCTCTAACATTTCCTCTGGACCACTAAGGAGAGGAACTCTTGCAGATGGACCTATGCACTAATTTGTGTTGCATTGCCAGATGGAACAGTGGCATTCCAGTGACTCATGGTGTGATGTGTTGGTGTTTTAGAAAGTATATTGTTAGCCTTCTTAATAAGGTAAGAGTACAGTTTTAATAACAACATTGTGGGAAACAGGAGGCCTGTGTTATTTGAAGAATTCCTAATGATTTTAACAATGACAATATAATATAGAAAATTCTATGAATATTTGCAATTTGACCCAAAATTATTTTAAATATGCCCATCATTGATGTACACACACTGCTGACATTTTTGGTCTGAAGTTGTAGTGTTATAGGAAAGCTACAAACAAATTATGTTTGTGAATATAACTAATGACTTTAACCAATGATCACACATTTTTGTAAACTCTGAAGACATGTTTGGCAACATAGTAGGTGATTTCCACTAGGTATCTCTTATCTCAAAGGATTTTAAAATCAATGTGACTGACAACTCATATTCACATTTATTGTACAAATACCTTTGGAGAATATGCTGAATATCCTTCCATGGCACAAAAAGTACATCTTTTATATATTATATAGTGAATGTACTATGTTCTTGTTTGTCAAACATTAGGCATGCATGTGATTCACTATGAAAATCTACAACACAAACAATAAGGACTGATTATGTAATAAAGGATAGAAAACTACAGCATTTGAATGAAAAGAGCTAATTTAAACTTTTAGTTTTAGATAATAGTTACTATTTGCATGGTATCTGATCCTTGTCTTCAATTCACCATTGTCTTCTGAACCAGTTACTACAGAAACTTCAAAAAAGCTTAAGATATATTGCTCTAAGAAGACAAAACTCTCTATTGGAATTTGCTACTGAGACACCTGGGCCTGAAGTTAGGACATAAGTGAGACCATAGCACTCTCTAGTTTGAGATAGGAGGAATTCAAGTTCAAGGATGGTCTAGACTAGAAAGCAAGATTCTGTTTAAAGCTGAAAACAAAGTTTATAAATTGATGGGTGAAAATTAATTACAATAGAGAAAGTAATATTTTTTTTTCCTAGGCTTCCCCTAGAAATCAAAAGATGATGGGAGTTTGTCGAACTTCTGTACTTTCTCTTCTTAGCATGAACAAGTGTCATGAAGCACACACAATCCTTCCTCACTTGTTCTTTGCTTAGTTTTCTGTACCTTTCAGTAAAATTAGAGTTATAGATTCCATTTATGTCAGTTTTTAATTATAAAATTATATGAAGAAAATAAGCCCTTTGCCAAAATGTAAGCATACTATATTAAAATTTGGATGTATATATAAACTATTTGGTAGTGTAGAGCAATTTTAATCCAACAACATGGCTGTTCTGGCATAGGATCACATCCAAAGAGCTTTTAGGTTAGTGTGATCCAGCTGGAATAGAGACATGACTTTAATCCCAGGAAACAGATTCAAGCAGATCTCAGAGTTCAAGGTCAGCCTAGTTTCAAGCAAGTTTCCAGTAAAGAAAAGTTTAGGTCCAAACATGGTGGTACATGCTTTCAATCCTAGCACTCAGGAGACAGGCATGCAAATCTTTGAGTCCTAGTCAGGCAGTTCAGTTGCGTCCATAAGTTGAGAAGGAGGCTGTGAAGTTAAGTTTGTGGCAATTCAGTTTATGGCAGTTCAGTTCATGGAATGCAGAGTAGTTTTTATCAGGACAGTTTTACAGACAGGTTGCAGAGAGAACAAGCAGGGCACAGAGAAAGATAGACCAAGCAAAAGAATAAGATGGAACTAGTAGTTTAAAACAGGTTGACAGTGTTTGTTTGAGGCCAAGCAGAATGGTTTAGTAATAAGCTTAGATTAGCCAGTTTGAGTCAGCTTGGAGAGAGGAGTTGGAGCCTGAAGAGCTGAGTTGAACCAGCCAGCCAGAATAAAGAAAGAGCCAAAAAAGGCAAGCTTGTTGAGCAAAAAGCATTCAAGATGACAATTACATCAGGCTAATAAAAATATTTTATGAATAAAATGCATAACAAGAGTTGATGTGGTCAAGCACTTTCCACTTATAGAGTAAATATAATTTTTGTTGTTATACAAATTCGAAGGAAGAATTTCATAATATGATGATTATTATATCTTTATACTTGTATTTTCATTGTTTCACATGTTAAAATTACTGGCAGTTTAACGCTTTCTCTTTTTGTTAGTAAATTTTTTATAAGCAGGACAATTACTGGATTAAAAGATAAGCAGCTGTGACAGACTTCTAATAAACATTGCTGAGTTGTTTGCATGAAAGTTTATTAATTTACAATGCTTCAACTATTTTAGAGGCATTTTCAGTGCACACTTCTGTTATAAAAATCATCCAAGTACATAAATAAAAATGCATCTCTTTGTCTTAAATTGCATTCCTTTTGTTATCAGTGAGCTTGCTGTATTACAAATATGTATTAGGAATTTACATATTCTCATGTACATTTTCCAGTTCACTGTAGTGGTTTACTGTTTAATTGTGTAGTCACATAGATAGAGGTGCTATACAGGCATTTGTTAATGATGTGTCCTTAGGAACTTTCTTTAGTTTTCATTAACTCCATCTCTGTAATGAGAAACATAAAGGAATGAAGCTGCAGTTTATTGTAATAGTTATTTCACATAATGAATATTTATCAGATTCACAAAGGGAACTGCTTCTGTTATAATGAGTAAAGAGCTCATAACAGTTTCTATAGTTTCTAACCTTAACAAGCTGCTAGAATTTGAGCCAAGACTCCCCTGCACTATATAGAGCTATGGGAGAGAAGGGAGGCAAGGCTGGCAGAGCTACTTTCTTCATAAACCTGTAGTGAAAGAGAAGAATCAAAAGTAAGGAAAAAAATCTGAGCTTTCAAAACAAATTTCCTCTGACACTGGACAACAATTCCTTCTTATCTGCTCTTAGAATCTAAATGCAGTGTCTATAAAGATGGGCAAGAAGTGGTTTCTCCATTCCAACTGTACTGTTTAATGCTTAAGACTGATATGTCATTGCCCTATGGCATTGGATAATATTGCACTTCTAGTAACTATGCATGTTGCCAAACATGATAGTACTCAATACCAAGGAATGAACATCTCATGCAATCAATGCCATTAGATCCTACATCAACCAACTCACTTGGGATATATTTAATGCATAGGATTCTCTGTTGGTTGTATGGTTTATAGGAGAGTAGTGAAGTGTCAGACCATATTAGCTACAAAATTGCTATACAAATAATGAAGACCTTCAAAATTGTTCCTTCTGTCTCATTCTGCTAAGTATTGGGATTGCAGATAACCACCACCACTCATTATTATGGTGATGGTGATTAAACTCAGTGCCTGATGTATCTGGTTCAAATTAACAACATCACTGGGCCTACACTCAATATTTTAAATAATGTTATTATCCATTAAATGTTTGTTCACATCAAGTCCATATGCCTTTCTAAAGTTTTAGTCTTTGAAGACTATATTTGAATGGTAATTCTAAGAGTTTGATATTGATCTTTCTTCGCTATTGTCTGTATAAGAATCTGGTAATTTATGGATCTCAAGTTGGGCTAGCCATTGCTTGGCTATTCCTTCACTTCCATCATTATTGTACTTCTTGTAGGCATGTCTGTCTTGTCTGACCTCAGTGGGAAAGAACATACCTAGTCTTGCATTGACATGAGGTATGAAGATGAGTTGGTATCCAGGAGGGACTATCCCCATCTCAGTGGTGAAGGGCAAGGGAGATGTAAAATGGACTGTTGGGGGAATTGTGAGGGAGGTAGGCTAAGATCAAGAAGTAAAGTGAGTAAATAAATAAATAAATATTTGATTTAAGATGTTCTAATTCTGTGTGTGTGTATGTGTGTGTGTGTGTGTGTGTGTGTGAGAGAGAGAGAGAGAGAGAGAGACAGAGACAGAGACAGAGACAGAGACAGAGAGAGACAGAGAGAGACAGAGAGAGAGACAGAGAGAGAGACAGAGAGACAGAGAGAGAGAAAGAGAGTATGAGTATGTATCTGCAGAAGACTGCAGAAGGCACATGATCTCCGGGTCTTGGAATAGCAATTGGCTGTAAGCTGCCAGGCTTAGATACTGGAAATTGAAAGCAGGTGCTAAAAAAGAATAGTCTGTGCATTCAAGCAAAGCTCCAATTCTACAACCCTAATATCTTATGTTTTTATTCACCTTTCTCGCATTCTTTTCTAATTGTGTTTAAAAAGTATTCTCTACTTATTAAATAAATGTTCATGGTTGTAAAGATCTTGGATCTGTTCTATGGCAACCTGATACTCAATACTTTACTGTTCTTTTGAATGCCTCTGATGTTACTTATGATTTAAACAATGAATTCTTAAAGTTTGTAACCATGAATTAACTTCTTTTCCTTACAATTTTTTTATTACCTATATTAGTTTATCATGGTAGAAATCTTCAAATATAACATATTTTGAGGCTAAAAAATATAATTTTGTTGGTGTATCTACTAAATATTTAATTTCTTTTTTATTACTTTACTTTTTTAAAAATTAAATCCTTGTCAATCCTTGCCTTCCCCCCAGCCTGCAATGACCCAAATGCAAGGGCACCCAAATTCTCAAAAGAAATTTTGCTAAAACTCAAAACACACATTTAACCTCAAACAATAATAGAGGGGGTCTTTAACACTCCATGCTCAACAATAGACAGGTCATTGAAACAGAAACTAAACAGAGACACAGTAAGACTAGTAGAGGTTATGGGCCAAAAGATTTAATCGATATATACAGAATGTTTCAACTTCTCATGTAAGGCCGCCTCAGTACCTTACAAGACAAATCTCAAGAGATAAAAGAAAATTGAAATAATCCCATGCATCCCATCAGATCACCATGGACTATGGATAGACTTCAATAAAAACAAAACAAAACAAAAAAAAAAACCCAGAAAACTCACATGCTCTTGGAAACACAGAACAATTCAAGGTAACTTGGTCAGGGAAGAAATAAGGAAAGAAAATAAGACTTCCCAGAATTCAATGAAAATGATGACATAGCATACCCAAACCTGTGGGACACAATGAAAACAGTGCTAAGAGGAAAATCCATAGCACTAAGTGCATCATAAAGAAATACTATTTGGTTCCCCCTTTTAAGAAGGAATGAAATGTCCACCTTTTGGTCTTCCTTCTTCTTGAGTTCC
>NW_022196899.1:41250461-41266266 GCF_008632895.1 Mastomys coucha | reverse complement strand
ATCTAAAAAAAAAAAAAAAGAAAGAAAAGAAAAGAAATAGTAGAGATCCTACGCTAACAACTTAACCACAAACCTGAAAGGCCTAGAACAAGAAGAAATAGAAATAGATACACACCCAAGAGAAATAGATAGCAAGAAATAGTTAAACTAAGGACCAAAGTTAACCAAATAGATATAAAGAGAACAATACAAGGAAGCAACAAAACCAAAAACTGGTTCTTTGTAAGAATCAACAAGATAGATAAACCCCTACTCAAACTAACTAAAGGGTCCAGAGACAGTATCCAAATTTACAAGATCAGAATGGAAAAGGGAGAAATAACAACAGAAACTGAGGAAATTAACAAACAAAAAACAAAAACAAAAATCCATTAGATCCTACTACAAAAGCCTATACTCAATAAAACTGGAAAATCTAAATAAACTGATGACTTTCTAGACAGATACCACAAGCCAAAGTTAAATCAGAGCAGGTAAATTATCTAATGAGTACTATATCCCTTAAGGAAACGGAAGAAATCATTAAAAACCTTGCAACCAAATAAAGCCTAGGGACAGATGGCTTCAGCTCAGAATTCCACCAGACCTTCAAAGAAGGTCCAAAACAATTCCAAAAAAGAGAAACAGAAGGAACACTACCTAATTCATTCTATGAAGCCACAACTGCTCTGATACCTAAACCACACAAAGACCCAAGAAAGAAAGAGGACTTCAGACAATTTTCACTTATGAATATTGATGCAAATATACTCAATGCAATTCTAGGAAACTGAATCCAAGAATATATCAAAATGATCATTCACCATGATCAAGTAGGCTTCATCCCAGGGATTCAATGTTGGTTCAATAAATGAAAATCTATTAATTCATTCTACTATATAATCAAACTCAAAAAAAAATCACATGATCATCTCATTAGATGATAAAAAAGGATTTAGCAAAACAGAACAACCCTTCATGTTAAAAGTTTTGGAGAGATCAAGAATTCAAAGCACATACCTAAACATAATATAAACAATATACAGGAAATCAGCAACCAATATCCAATTAAACAGAGAGATACTTGAAACAATCCTATTAAAATCAGGGACAAGATTGCCCACTTACCCTGTATCTATTCAAGATAGTACTCAAAGTTCTAGCTAGAATAATAAGATAACAAAAAGAGATCAAAGGGATATAAATTGACAAGGAAGTCAAAGTATCACTATTTGTAGAATATATGAATATATATATATATATATATATATATATATATATATATATATATATATATATAAGCTACCCTCATAATTCTACCAGAGAACTTCTACAGCTAATAAACAATTTCAGCAAAGTGGCTGGATATAAAATTAACTGAAACAAATCAGTAGCCTTCCTTTATACAAATGATAAACAGTCTGAGAAAAAATAGGGAAATAACATTCTTCACAATAGTCACAAATAATGTAAAATATCTTAGTGTAACTAAACAAGTGAAAGATCTGTATGACAAGAACTTCAAGCTTTCACAACTTTAAAAATAGATACACAGCAAATATACAACTAACCACACATCCCCATCATCACTGTTATCTGTCAATATTTCCCCGTTCTGACATCTACTTCAGGACATATCACCACCATGTTGTATAACTCAGGGATCAACTTTGAGTTTACTTTCCAAAGTTCAGGGATATTTGTTGTTTGTTTTGTTTCTTCCATTTTTTGCAAAACAATAGTCCTACAAAAGTATCCATCTATCAATCTGCTTTATCAATATGTATTATAAATTAATTCCTTCAAGGATTTTCAGATAAGAAAATAATTTGGGACTTTCTGGGAGACTAAAATGTAATAAAAATGTAATCCAGCACTTTTGAGGAGAAAGAAGTTAATATGTTTATATTATTTTGAAATATATTTAATATTTTGTTTTAGCAGAAGTCAAAATCTGATAAAAATTTGAATTTGTAAATGAGTTGTCACTGCAAAAATCCTCTATGTGGAAATGGTTATAGAATTGGTAACAACTAGAAGGCAAACAATTTTTCAACATCATAACAAAGAAATTCTAGGAAATGTTTAATAGACTTTGTAAATGTAAATATTAGTGGGTATACTATGAAGAATCCAGAACTGAGAATTATTATAATAGAGATTCTATTAGCACAGTTATCATAAGTAAATAGACTCATGGTAACATATGACTGCCAAGTAATTCAGTGAGATAATTGAGGTATATGTTATTAGGAAGAGGGGATTTCAGATTTAATGCAAGATGGCCTAGATGACAGTGTCCTATCATATTGTAAGAAGCAAATTTTGTAAATGATGTGGATGTAAGTATAGAAGTAGAACATGGGTTAAATATGTACTATATTAAATTAATTTCTAATAGGTTACACATGTATTAAAATACACTAAAACATTGTATTTGACCAAAACAAATATACAGAACATGTTTATTTTCCAAAAGACATACCTTTTTTTTTCTCAAGACAGTATTTTTCTGTGTAGCCCCAGCTGTCCTGGAACTCACTCTGTAGACCAGGCTGGCCTCAAACTCAGAAATTTGCCTGCCTCTGCCTCCCAAGTGCTGGGATTAAAGGCATGTGCCAGCACTACTGGGCGAGACATACCTTTTATATGATGATATAAATTAGTGGAAAACTATTAGAAAATAAGAATAAATCATAACAGCTCTAATGTTCTCATGGCAAAAGAAGTAAAAGGAAAATAGAAAAATATTATGACAAAGAAACAACTATTTCAAAATTTAAAAATGACCTGATTATTTATGTCATACAAACTTATACTTCCTTACACCACAGTATCCATTGAAAGGAAACTAACTAAATTGAAGAGAAATAAATAGCTCAATACCATTCTTAGAACCAATGACTAATACAAGAATAAAAATCAGCAATAATATAAAAGATTTGAAGAGAATTTCCCATCAACTTGCTCTTCCCTTCTGCTTGTATATAAAGTTTTTTTAATTAATCTATTTTTTACACTCCACATTTCATTCTCTGCACCTCCTATCTACTCTTTGATTGCTCCATATCCCACAACTCCTCCCTACCCCTCTATCTCCATGTGGATGCTCCCAGCCCCCAACTCACCTGACCTCTAAACTCCTTGGGACCTCCAGTCTCTTGAGAGTTAGGTGAATCATCTCTGAATAAAGACAGATCCCGCAGTCCTCTACTGTATGTGTGTATTGGGGGCCTCATATCAGGTGGGGAATGCTGCATGGTCCAGTGTTTGAGAGATCTCAGGGGTTCAGATTAATTGAGACTGCTGGTCCTCATATAGGATCACCCTTTTCCTCAGCTCCTTTCTGCCATCCCTAATTCAACAACAGGGGTCAGCTGCTTCTGTCCATTGGTTGGGTGCAAATATCCACATCTGACTTTTTCAGCTGCTTGTTGGGTCTTCCAGAGTACAGTTATGCTAGGTCCCTTTGTGAGCATTCCATAGCCTCAGTAATAGTGTCAGGCCTTGTGACCTCCCCTTGAGCTGGTTCCCACTTTGGGCCTGTCACTGGCTGGACCTTCTTTTCCTCAGGCTCCTCTCCATTTCCATCTCTATAATTCTTTCAGACAGGAACAATTATGGGTCAGAGATGTGACTATGGGATGGCTCCCTCCCTCACTTGATGCCCTGTCTTTCTACTGGAGGTAGGCTCTATAAGTTTCCACTCCATACTGTCAGGCATTTCATGTAAGGTCCCTCCCTTTGAGTCCTTAGAGTCTCTTACCTCCCAGGTCTCTGGTGCATTCTGGATGGTCCCCCCAACCTCCTATCTCCCCAGGTTGCCTGCTTCCCTTCTATCTGAGGCCCTCAGGGCTTCAGTCATTTTCCCTCACCCAATACTAGATCAGATTTGCCTCTCCTCACCAATCGCACTCATCCCCCTGTCCATTTTCCCTCCCAGGTCCCTCCTTCCCTACTTGTGATTGCTTTCTTCTCTCTCCCAAGTGGGACTGAGGCATCCTCACTTGGGCACTTCAGCTTGTTGAACTTTTTGAGTTCTGTGTACTGTACCTTGGGTGTTCTGTACTTTTTTTTTTTTTTGGCTAATATCCACTTATTAGTGAGTACATACCATGCACTTCCTTTTGTGTATGAGATACCTCACTCAGGATGATATTTTCTAGTTCCTTCCATTTGCTTACAACTGAAGAATCTCTTATGACTGAGAAGCACCTAAAGAAATGTTCAAAGTCCTTAGTAATCAGAGAAATGCAAATAAAAATGACCCTGAGATTCCACCTTACACCAATCAGAATGGCTAAGTTCAAAACCTCAGGTGACAACACATGTTGGAGAGGATGTGGAGAAAGAGAGATTGCTGGTGGGATTGCAAATTTGTACAACTACTTTGGAAGTCAATCTGAAAGTTTCTCAGAAAATTGGAAATAGATTTACTTGAAGATCCAGCTATACCACTCTTGGGAATATACCCAAAAAATCCCCTACCATGCAACAGGGGCACATGTTCCACCATGTTCATAGCAGACTTATTTGTGATAGCCAGAAGCTGGAAACAACCTAACTGTCCCACGGCAGAAGAATGGATACAGAAAATGTGGTACATTTACACAATGGAGTACTACTCAGCTATTATGAATGAGGACATCCTGAATATATAAAGTTTAAACATTTGTTTTAAGTACTCTTTTGACACACTACTATTTATTTCATTAAATCCTTTGGAATCATATTGTTGAAATCGAACAAGACTATATGTATCATTGGCCACATTAAGATAACATAATAAACCTACAAAAAATTTCATGTTTTTAAAATAAAATATTTTCAATTTCCCATGCATAATAATCAGCTTTATGTCTTGCAAATGTTTCCTTTGTTTCTTCAGCAGAAGGGGAGAGATGAGAGCCTTTCCTATGTGAATTCACTGCTTGGGCTAAGCTCACAGCATTTCTTTCTCTGTTCTATCCTTTGTCCTAGGCCTGGAAGCTTCTAGCCTCCATATAATCTAATTTTCCAAGGTGACTGTTTCAATTGAGCTTCTCTAGGCTTCTGCCTAAATTGCTCTGTCTGGCCTCATACTAAGTTTGGAAATATGTTCTAATCTTCTATCTCCTCATTCTCTGTCTTGTTCTGT
The DNA here is from genome assembly GCF_008632895.1 of Mastomys coucha. Classification (NCBI taxonomy): domain Eukaryota; kingdom Metazoa; phylum Chordata; class Mammalia; order Rodentia; family Muridae; genus Mastomys; species Mastomys coucha. The sequence continues at coordinate 41,261,150 of NW_022196899.1, read as the reverse complement.
CTTCACTGTGTCTATCTTGTTCTTTGTGCAACTTGTCTTTGTAAAACTATCCTGGTCAAACTCAAAACACACACACACACACACACACACACGCACACACATGCACACACACGTACATGTACACACACATGCACACACACATTTCTTTTTTTTTTATATGTTTTTATAATTAAATATTTTCTTTATTTACATGTCATATGATTTTTCTTTTCCCAGTTTCCCCTCCCAGAAACAAACAAACAAACAAACAAAAACAACAAAAACAAACCCCTGTTGGCTCCCCCATCCCCATGCTTGCCACCCACCCTCTCCCACTTATTGGCCCTGGCATTCCCCTACACTGGGGCCCAGAACCTTCATAGGACCAAGGACCTCTCCTCCCATTGATGATTGATTTTGCAATCTTCTACTATACTCATGCTGCCAGAACAATCAGTCCTACCATGTATACTCCTTGGTTGGAGAGTCCCTAGGAGCTCTGAGGGTACTAGTTAGTTCATATTGTTGTTTGTCCTAGGGGGCTGCAAACCCTTCAGCTCCATTGGTCCTTTTTCTAACTCCTTCATTGGAGACCCTGTACTCAGTTCAATGGATGTCTGTGAGCCTCTACATCTGTATTAGTCAGGTACTGTCAGAGCCTCTCAGGAGATAGCTGTATCAGGCTGGCTTGTCCTTCCTTCAGTCTCTGCTCCATAGTTAGTCTCTGCAACTCCTTCTGTCGGTATTTTGTTCTCCCTTTTAAGAAGGAATGAAATGTCCACATTTTGGTCTTCCTTTTTCTTGAGTTTCTTGTGGTTTGTGGGTTGTTCTTCCTGTATTCCGAACTTCTGGGTTAATAACCACTTATCAGAGAGTGCGTACCATGTGTGTTCTTTTATGATTGTGTTACCTCACTCAGGATGATATTCTCCAGAATCAACCAAACCAGGAGCTGGTTCTTTGAGAAAGTCAACAAAATAGATAAACCCTTAGCCCGACTAACTAGAGGGCACAGAGACAGTATACTAATTAACAAGATCAGAAATGAAAAGGGAGACATAACAACAGACACTGTGGAAATACAAAAAATCATGAGATCCTACTACAAAAGCCTATAATCAACAAAACTGAAAAACCTGGATGAAATGGACAATTTTCTAGACAGATACCATATCTGCTAATGAAATAGAAACAGTCATTAATAGTCTCCCAACCAAAAAATGCCCAGGACCAGATGGGTTTAGTGCAGTTTTATCAAACCTTTAAAGAAGACCTAATACCAATATTCCTCAAACTATTCCACAAAATAGATACTGAAGGCACTCCACACATTTCTCCCTGTACTGCTTTTATATAGCTTCTCTTTTCTGTTCTGTTCTCATGTGAGTTGATCATATCTTAACTTTGACTCATGATGTCAAATATTCCTGATTCATCACTCTGTCTGCCCCTCAATTAGATGTCATTTTCTTTTTTTTTTCTAGTTTCCTTTTGAAATTTTTTTTTCTTATTAGATATTTTCTTTATTTACATGTAAATTTCTCCATTCCCAGTTTCCCCTCCAGAAAACAAAGAAACAAACAAAAACAACAAAAACAAACCTCTGTTGACTCCCCCCTCCCCATGCCTGCCACCCACCCTCTCCCACTTATTGGCCGTGGCATTCCCCTATACTGGGGCACAGAACTTTCACAGGGCCGAGCGCTTCTCCTCCTATTGATGATCAAATTGTAATCCTCTACTATAACCATGCTGCCAGAACAATCAGACCCCTCCATGTGCAGTCCTTGGTTGGTGGTTGAGAGCCTGGGAGCTCTGAGGGTACTAGTTAGTTCATAGTTATTCATCCTAAAGGGCTGTAAACCCCTCAGCTCCATTGGTCCTTTCTCTAACTCCTTCACTGGGGACCCCGTACTCAGATCAATAGATTTCTGTGAGCCTCTACATCTGTATTAGTCAGGTACTGTCAGAGCCTCTCAGGAGATAGCTATATTTAGGCTGGCTTGCCCTTCCTTCAGTCTCTGCTCCACAGTTAATCTCTGCAACTCCTTCCATGGGCATTTGGCTCCCCCTTTTAAAAAAGAGTGCACTGTCCGCCATTTGGTCTTCCTTCTTCTTGAGTTCCTTGTGATTTGTGGGTTGTTCTTCCTGTATTCCAAACTTCTGGGCTAATAACCACTTATCAGAGAGTGCATACCATGTTTGTTCTTTTGTCATTGAGTTACCTCACTCAAGATGATATTCTCCAGATCCATCCATTTCCCTAAGAATTTCATAAATTTATTTTTTTTAATAGCTGAGTAATACCATGACTGCTTCCTCTACAAACTACCCTTTCCTTCCTTTTTATGGATTAAACATATGTGCTAAGGGCTTGTCTTTTTTTTTTTTTTTTAACAGATAACACTGTAATCCAGGGCATGTCTGTATTCTGGCCAGATCATACAGACCTAGAAAGTCTTTGGATATGATTCCTTACCAAAACAGCCAGGTTACTGAATAGAAATTTCTCTACAATTTCTATTCATATAAAGAAAAAAACTTAGAAGTCATTTACTTATTAAAAGCAAAGATTTATATTGTCTTAAATGTTGGGAGTTTTCAATATAAAATCAATTGTATAAACACATTTACTGGGCAAGTAAGAGACTATTTAGTTCATAAATTACTGGCCTCTTATGCAGACACCAGGACCTCTAAAGATGCTATTGAGTTTTTCCTTCTAGCTCTTTTTGTCACAGAAATTGTCAATTCCCTTGTTAATAGAGTTAGGGCACAACTATTTTAGAAATTGAAATATTTTAATCAACATGTAGTATAAGTACCATTTAAGTGCTTAGTCTATCTTACAATGAAAAAATCCTTATCATTAAGGATAATTCATACTTCAAAGTATGTAAATATAATGCTGTCATTCCTAAGACTATTGAACATTTATAAAGAGTATTTTCTGTAGCAAGTACACAGTCTTTGGTAACATGGCAGAGCCATTGAAAACATATGTTATATTGAAAGATTCAGCAAAATAATGTTTCCTACAGTGAATCAAGAAGCATGAAGTAGTTCAAGATCACTCACATTGAGAAACTTGCATCTGGACTTTACAAACATTTCCTCTCTGGTAATAATTTCTATAATATTAAGCATTCAGAAGGGAGAGGACTTTGTAAAGAATGATGATCTACATTAAATTAAAGGCTTCTATAAGATATAAAAACAAAGTAATTCTATTACATATTTTCATTATAAATTACCTGTGCAGTTTTTAAAAGGTCTTTTGAAAGAAAAAAATAAAAATTGTTGGTTTAGCATATGCAAGAAGGGAAAATACTGAGTGTAATTATACAGATATGTACTAACATACATCTACATTTAACAACCAGGGAGAAGTTCATAAAATAATATTTTAAAAACATAAACCATGATCAGTACATAAAGCTACTTGTGAAAAGGTAATGATCTTAAATGACCAAACAGCTACTGCTTTTCTTTATTACATATGAAGAATAAGTCTAAGGTAATGTCACTAGAAATCTGCAAGTTTTTTCTACCTAATTAATTGTTACATGTCATGTATCTTGCTTATTAAGATTTTTAGAGTTTTCCACATCAGCAGAATGTGAAGAAAGTTGTGCTTCATTGAACTACTTAATGTTATATGCCAGGAACTATGAAAAGATGGTGAAAGTATTCCTTTATCAGGTTTTTGAATAAAATCAGAAGTACTGTAAAATAGGTCCCAAAAAGGGACATGTCACAGTGTGATGGCTTTAATATGCAAACGAATGTGAACCAGAATGTTCCTGAAGCTGACTGAAGCACTCCTCTCTTCACAGATGGCAGCTACATCAGCACTTGCAGCTCTGGAAGACATGTTCCACTGAGCTTTTCCTTTTGTTATCAATTAAATGAATGAATGAAGGTCTGTAATGTCCTAGAACAAACTGACCTTTGTATTATGGTTAATGCCAAAGAACACACACACATGCACACACACACACACACACACACACACACACACATTCACACAATCATACCTGCAAATAAAAACAAACATACCCACATACACACTTACATTCTTAGGAAAAAGTCATATTATTTCACTTGTCTGAGTTAGTTTATGCAAACTATTTTAGCCAATGATATTTTTCTGGCAAGAAAATGAAATCAAATTCTCAATAATGAGGATCAGCCTTTTGCTAGGCATTGTAGTGCTAAATACTAGCCCCCAGGATCTGTTTTTTTCCCAGGGTGCCACAATTCATGAATTCACAAGTAGGCTCTAGTGACTTCCTTAACCTTTCCCTGCCTCCCCCCAACTCCCAGCCCCTGCCCAAGTTATCTTTGATTGGGAAATAAAGATGCATGCAGCTTATGGCTAGGCAGAAGAGAGGTAGGTAGAGTTTTGGGTTTCCAGACTTGGGGTCAGAGGAAAGAGACCATGAGGGAGGAGAGAATGAAGAAAGAGAGAGGAAATGTGCCAATGGATAGGTAAATTATGAAAACATGGCCATGACACATGGCCCATTGGAGTTAAGAGCAGACCAGATGAAATAAATCAAGTTATAACTTGGGCTTGTTGATAGGGAAATAGACACACAATAGGATAGTGGGTAGATATCTGCCGAGCTTTAGTGATGACTAAGTCTTAATACAAATATAAAAGTTGTGTGTCTTTGATCTGAAAGCTGAATGATAAGAGGAAGGGCAGAAAACTGATACTAAATATTTTCTACAACAGAGATGGATCAATAAATTCCTAAGAAATTGTAATCTATATAAAGCAGAATAACTTCCATTGAAATATAAGAAACTATTCTTAAAGATTTGAAACTTCTCTAAAACTTTAGTGATTTGTACATTTTTAAAAAGGTATGCATTTATTAGCCATATATGCTTGTTTGACATTTTCATTTAATATATGAATTAAGAATAATACCTTCACATATATTTACCTGTGCTACAGGTCTTGTGTATATATTATGTCTTCCAGTTTTCTGATTTTATGGGATTCATTTGTAGACAAATGTGTATGTTGAAGCCTGCTTCCCCAGCATAGTTGTAGCTGTCTTGTTCTATGTCTGCCAGCTATTTTGTATTGTTACTGATACAGAAAAATATCTTGACTTGGCGCAGGGTCAAGCTGACCACATAACCTGTTATGTTCAGAGGTTCGTTGATCCTAAGAAATTCTACAACCTTAAGCTCCACTTAGGACAAATCAGAATAAAGGTCTTTTATAACTGTTCTATCCAGCTAGGCAAATTAGCTTGAGTCAGAGTTGATCAAAAGGTAGAACCTCTTACTTCTGCCCATGAGCTCATTTTTTTTTCTTTTAAAATCTGGGCCTGAGAAACTTTGTGGTCATGGTCAGGTTCTGAGTTCTTTTCTGCCAAGCTGTCAGGATTGGTCAGTCCTGGGGTGAATGTTCAACAAACTCTCCCTGCCTGACTGAGATTGATGTACAGGAGGCTTGTGGGGCAACTCTAGACCCCAATAGTGAGTCCTATACCTGTACATGTTTGCTGTGCTTTCTCTTTCACTCTTGTCCTTCTGTTTGTTTTGTCCTATTTCAAATCTTAAACTATTTTTTGCTTTATTTTATTTTATTTTATTTTATTGTTATTCCTTAGAAACTTGTTTGTTTTCTAAGGAGGAGTTGAAAGGATGTACATCCAGACAGAAGGGAAAAAAAGAAGAAACTAGGAGGAGTTAGGAGATAAGAAACTAGAATCAGAATATATTATATACAAACTTGTCTTTTTAATTTAAAAATTCTAAAAAGAGGAATAGAGTGTAGCTCCAATTAAAAAAAAAGGATAAGTCATCTAGTACATTGTCATTTTAATGGGAATCTTAGTATCCCAGTTTCTCTCTCAGTCTTTGCTTCCTAGTAATCACAAATTTTATATATGAATAAATATTTACAATTCTGGCACTCATGTGACTAAGTATTGGGTGTTTCATATATGTGCGACAGTGAAAGGCAGGCTAGTTCCTGGTTGAGATAAGGTTAGAAATCCTGGTGACTCTGAAAGGACAGTAGGCGTTTTGCCTGATTCCTGGGGATCAGGACCCTGTCACTAGCCACAGCTCAACATTGATTTGTGGCCTTCAGTCATGTAAGGGCAATGCCCCATGCCCCTACACAGATAGAAGATGTGACCTGTGGTCATATAGGCTCAAGACAGATCTCCGTTTTAAGGATCTAAAGGCCTAGAGGACTTAGCCAATAAACTGTCCTTCCCAGACACTCCTCTCTATAAAGGGTATTGAACCTCAAACCCGCCCTGAGAAGAGGAGTATAGTTTCACTCATCCACTTTCCACTATGACAATAAATGTCTTAAAACCATGGATTGCCTCTTTTCATCAGGATCCGATGTTGGGAGTCAGAGAGAAGGCCTTGGCCTATAGAGCCACCATCTAATCTCCTATAAAAGGCCTCTCTGCACTCTCAGCCACAGCCGCTACCAAGCCAAGCCAAGCCAAGCCAAGGACTCTCCCTGTGGGACCAGCCAGCCGGGAGCTCTGCCATTTTCCCCTTGGTCCCAGGCTATGTTTAGCCCACAGGACCCCACTCCCTTCTCAGCTCTTCAGCTGGCTCCCAGCTGTGCCTGGTTGTCAGAGAGCCTGAGAACCAGACATCCCCAGGCCTTGCAGGCCCCTGGAATCCCAAGTCAGCTCGGGCAGTCCTGTGCCTCAGACTGTGCTTCCCCACCCCAGACCAGTGTCCTGGAGCAGCCCTATGGCCCAACACCTGCCCAGTGACAGCATAGTGTAAGCACACTCAAAACTCCTTGTCCTCATATCCACTTATCAGTGAGTGTGTACCATATGTGTTCTTTTGTGATTGGGTTACCTCACTCAGGATAAAATCCTCCAGATCCATTCATTTCCCTATAATTTCATAAATTCATTGTTTTTAATAGCTGAGTAATACTTGTATACACTCACTGATGAGTGGATATTAGCCCAGAAGCTCGGAATATCCAAGATACGATCCACAAACCACAAGAAACTCAAGAAGAAGGAAAACAAAAGTGTGAATACTTTGATCCTTCTTAGAAGGGGGAACAAAATACCCATGGAAGGAGTTGCAGAGACAAAGTGTGCAGCAGAGACTGAAGGAAGGACAATCCAGAGACTGCTCCACCTGGAAATCTTTCCCATATATAATCACCAAACGTGGACACTACTGTGGATGCCGTCAAGTGCTGGCTGAGAGGAGCCTGACATAGCTGTTTCCTGAGAGACTCTGCCAGTGCCTAACTAATACAGAAGTAGAGGCTCACAGCCATCCACTGGACTGAGAACAGGGTCCCCAATGGAGGAACTAGAGAAAGAACCCAAGGAGATGAAGGGCTTTGCAGCTCCATAGGAAGAACGACAATATGAACTAACCAATACCCCCAGTGCTCTCAGGGACTAAACTATCAACTAAAGAGTACACAGGGTGGGACTCAAGGCCCCAGCTGCATAAGTAGCAGAGGATGGCCTTGTAGGTTATCAATGGATGGAGAAGCCCTTGATCCTTTGAAGGCTCTGTGTCCCAGTGTGGGGAATGCCAGGGTCAGGAAGTGGTAGAGTGTGGGTTGGTGAGCAGGGTGAGGAGAGGAGGTGTCTTAGTCAGAGTTTCTATTCCTGCACAAACATCATGACCAAGAAGCAAATTGTGGAGGAAAGGGTTTATTGAGCTTACACTTCCACATTGCTGTTGATCACTAGAGGAAGTCAGGACTGGAACTCAAGCAGGTCAGGAAGCAGGAGCTGATGCAGAGGCCATGGAGAGATGTTCCTTGCTGGATTGCTTCCCCTGGGTTGCTCAGCCTGCTCTCTTATAGAACCCAAGAATCCCAGCCCAGGGATGGCACCATGCATAAGGGGTCCTACCCCCTTGATCACTAATTGAGGAAATGAGCTGGATCTTATGGAGGCACTTCCCCAACTGAAGCTCCCTTCTCTGTGATAACTCCAGCCTGTGTCAAGTTGACACACAAAACCAGCCAGTACAATTGACCCCTTGCCAACTTGACACACACAAACACATCACTATTAAGCCTCATCCCCTACTTTCTTTTTCATCCCCAAGATCTAAAGTCCCAGTCTTTACATATTAAAAGTTCAATCCATTTAAAATGTCCAATATCTTTTAAAATTCAAAGTCTCTTAACTGTGGGCTCCACTAAAATATGTTCTTCCTTCAAGAGGGAAAAATATCAGGGCAGGGTCACAATCAAAAGCAAAACCAACTGGGATCCAACTCACGATCTTCTGGGCTCCTCCAAGGGCTTGAGTCACCTCTCCAGTTCTGCCCTTTGTAGCACACAGCTTGTCTTCTGGGCTCCAGATGCCTGTACTCCACTGTTGCTGCTGTCCTTGGTGGCCATTGCATGGTACTGGCATTCCCAAAACACTGCTGTAACTAGTCTTCAACAATAGCCTCTCATAGACTGTCTTCATGGTGCCAAGCCTCAACTCCTTTGCATGACACCTTCAGTCCTGGGCCATCAATTGCAAACTGAGGCTGCACCTTCACTTTTGGCCTTCCATGGCCTCTTACTGTTGCCAAGCCTCAGCTGCTCTTCATGATCCCTTCCTGCTGTCAAAACCAGTACTACCTGGGCGACTCTTACACATTACCAAGTCCTGCGGCAGCACAAGGTACAACCTTGGCTATCTCTGGAACACAGCCTCTTTGTGCTCTCAGAAAACACTTCCCAGAAGATGTTACCTCAGTGATGCTGGTCTCTTCTTAATCACCACTAATTTCTTAGCTCCAGCTAACCAGCATTAATAGTCCCAGTGATGTAGGTACTCTCTACTATGTCTCAATGATTCCAAGATTGTTGTTTGTGGAATAATATGGCAGTTATAATTAAAATTAAAAAATTGGAATCATTGAGAGATTAGCCAAAATGTGGACCAGACATATATAAGCTGAGCATAGTCTCCTAAAAACACTGGCACATATAGGTGTGTTCATCACAGTGTTAACACAAACCTTCAATTCTTGTTAAAGTGTAGGAAAAGCTTGCAAAAGGCTCATCAATAGAAATGAGTCTCAAACAGAACCAAATGTGAGGGTTTGAAGAATGAGGAACTAGAACATTCAGTCATTGACAAATGCCAATTATAAAACATATAAATAGAAAGAAAACAACCTATAGGACATTATAGAAAGACTGTCTATGATTTATTGGTATATGACAGTTGTTATGACCCCCTTGAGCATTGCATACCAGATATTTACATTGTGATTAATAACAGCAGCAAAGTTACAGTTATGAATTAGGAAGGAAATAACTTTATAATTGGGGTTTAGCACAACATGAGGAACTAAAAAGGGTTGCAGAATTCGGAAGGTTGAGAAACACTGGTATTGAAAAAAATCAATATATGTTGGAAACATATATTTTCAAAAACCATTAAAGAAAGTTTCAAAATCTAGAGATAGAAATGCTCACCCAGATACAACAGCCCTGTAGAACACCAAATGGTTTTAGAAATTATCTGTTATAATATTATAGGTAAGATACTAAATACACAAAACAAATAGAAAATGCATATCAAAACTTATAATAGAGGCCCATCAGTTTAACAACTGCTTTCTCTCTGGGAATTTCTAAAGCAAGAGGGTCTAAGAATGCTGTATTTTATGTTTTGAAAGTTCTCAGAAAACAGTCATTATTATTTTACCCAGCAAAATACCTTCCATAAGTGAATGAGAGAAACAGAGAGCGAGAAAGGGAGATAAAAATGAGAGAGGGGGTAGGGAAAGAGAGAGAAGGGAGACTGAGAGGGAGAGAAAAAAGAGAGAAAAAGAGAAAGAACAAGATAGGAGCCATCTATTCATTGCACCGACCAACAAAGTATAACAATTACAGAAATCAAAACAAAAAGGGTCAGTTTTTTTTTACTTTGAAAATATTGTTCTTAGATATGAATCAAGATTCTATAATTAAATGAATTTGATCTGTAAGTTTAATTTTTTTAAAATCGTATTTTTAATGATGGTTCTTAAATACTTTAACCTCCCTAGTACATGACCACCCACCAGAGGTCGTGAAAAAAGAAAGGATGGCGATTGGGGATTAAACTTGTTGAGAAAGTTATTTTGGAGTCATCTGTGTTGTCCAGAAATCAGCAGTTCAGTTCACAGATTAGCAGGTAAAGTCAGCTTTATCCATTCTCAAACACTTCACAAATACACCAGCAGTTCAGTTTGGTGGAGTTTGGTTAGCCACAGAAATGACATGACGTGGCAGAAACAGCTAGGCCTGAGCCTCTGCTCAAGGTAGCAGGAGGGACCATGCAGGAATACCAGGAGAATTCTTAGCTGTGCTTCTCTCAGGGAAGTGAAGATCAATGAAGATGGGAGACTCACAAGCACTACATAGCTAGCTGTATCAGCAAATCAAGCTCTCCCTCTGTCACTCTGTGGAGTCCTATTTATACCCTCTAAGCATCACGTCCTCCACGTGCCTTGCCTCAGCACACGTCCTGCACCAACACATGCATCCAATCAGCACAAGTGCATAGAAGTGGCAAGAAACTGCAGCACACCACCATAATTTTTTGGTGTGTTTCTTTCTATGGACTCCTGACAGATGCAGCTCAACTTAACAATGTAAGACAGAACAATACATGCCACGCACACTTGCGTGATGGCGGTATTTGAGGCGAAAACTTCAAGGAAAGTCAGCCTCCT
>NW_022196899.1:41249634-41250109 GCF_008632895.1 Mastomys coucha | reverse complement strand
GGAAGAAGAAGGACTTGGTCTCACATGCAGGACTAGCACTAGAACTTAGATGGGCTAGGACTCAGATTTATGCACCTGCATTCCCCTGGGCCCAGAGCACTTGGGCCTGGGGGATGCAGCACCAGTTCAGAGGAGATAGCTGCTGCTTTAGACCCAGTATGTTTCAGATAGCCTCAGAGGTACCTCAACTGTTGAGCTGCCAGATTTTTCATTTCTCTTTTGCAATGATTGTAAAAGCCTCATGTTAATTTTAAAAGAAATACACTCAGATTTTACACGACCCGTGTGTGTAGTCTGTTTGTCAAAGCCGAATCCCGTGTCCACCTGGCCAGAATCCCTCGTCCCGCGGAACAAGGGGCCCCCTCGAGAAACCCCGGTCCGTGGTAGTTGGCACCTTAACGTGTGGGTTCGGTCAGGTAAGCTATCTCTTACTCTCTTTTTCTTCTCTCAATTAATATTAGGCCGGGATAAGGAT
>NW_022196899.1:41245469-41246118 GCF_008632895.1 Mastomys coucha | reverse complement strand
CTAGCACTAGGACTGGAAGAAGAAGGACTTGGTCTCACATGCAGGACTAGCACTAGAACTTAGATGGGTTAGGACTCAGATTCATGCACCCGCATTCCCCCGGGGCCCAGAGTGCTTGGGCCCTGGGGATGCAGCACCAGTTCAGAGGAGATAGCTGCTGCTTTAGACCCAGTATGTTTCAGATAGCCTCAGAGGTACCTCAACTGTTGAGCTGCCAGATTTTTCATTTCTCTTTTGCAATGATTGTAAAAGCCTCATGTTAATTTTAAAAGAAATACACTCAGATTTTACACCACCCGTGTGTGTAGTCTGTTTGTCAAAGCCGAATCCCGTGTCCACCTGGCCAGAATCCCGCGTCCCGCGGAACAAGGGGTCCCCCCCCCATGAGAAAACCCTGTCTGTGACAAATACATAAGTGTTGTTAGCAGAGAATCCATCAACCCTTGCACTTGCATATGTTAGCAGGCTATCCTCTCTCCTGTATCTGCTTCAGTGAAACGTTCCTTTAGGAATCTGTCTTAGCCTTTCATATCTGTGTCAATTTTAGCAAAATATTCCTTCACAGGTTTGCTTCAGCAAAACACCATCCAACTGGCTTTCCAAAGAACATTCAGGTTTCTTTCTTTCTTTTTTTTTTTTTTTTTTTTTT
>NW_022196899.1:41242658-41245427 GCF_008632895.1 Mastomys coucha | reverse complement strand
GGAATGGGTTTTCTGGAATATGGAGTCAGGAGGAAATTGGCTAGCCATAATGTTACCTTAGTCCACGTAAAAGGGTCTTAAAAAATTAGACAGCACTCAGGAATGATCACTCAGCCATCTTGTATTTAATAATCTCTTTGTTACAAGCCAGCAGGTAGAATAGGTGAGGCAAAACCCCTCCCCCAAGTTCGTCGGTATGCCGGCCCAATCAGCAGCTTTAGTCTCTGTAGAGGCGGGACTTCCGATGCAACTGGAACCAGGAGCTAGGCATGGCAAATAGCAGGAGATGGGCAGAGAGGTGTGGTTATGAGAGGCAGGCAGGGTCAAGCAGGAGGGTTACAATTCCTCGTTTTTTATTAGAAAACAGCAGGTTAAAGGCATATTCAAATGGCACAATCTTGCACAGAAAAGTTCTATAGATATCTGTTAAATCCACCTATTTCATAACTTCTGTTAGTCTCACTGTGTTCTTGTTTAGTTTCTGTTTCCATGAGCTGTCCACTGCAGAGAGTGGGGTATTGAAATCTCCCACTACTATTGTGTGTGGTGTAATGTGTGCTTTGAGCTTTAGTAAAGTTTCTTTTATGAATGTAGATGCCCTTACATTTGGAGCATAGAGGTTCAGAATTGAGAGTTCATCTTGGTAGATCATGCCTTTGATGAATATGAAGTGTCCCTCCTTATCTTTTTTGATCACTTTAGGATGAAAGTTGATTTTATTCGATATTAGAATGGCTACTCTAGCTTTTTTCTTGAGGCCATTGGCTTGGAGAATTGTTTTCCAGGCTTTTATTCTGAGGTAGTGTCTGTCTTTGTCACTGAGGTGGGTTTCCTGTATGCAGCAAAATGTTGGGTCCTGTTTATGTACCCAATCTGATAGTCTATGTGTTTTTATTGGAGAATTGAGCCCATTGATATTAATTGATATTAAGGAAAAGTAATTGTTGCTTCCTGTTATTTTTTGTAGTTAGAGCTGGCATTCTGTTCATGTGTCTATTTTCTTTTAGTTTTGTTAGAAGACTACAATTTTGCTTTTTCCAGGGATGTAGTTCCCCTTCTTGTGTTGGAGTTTTCCATTTATTACTCTTTGAAGGGCTGGATTTGTGGAAATATATTGTGTGAATTTGGTTTTGTCATGGAAAACTTTGGTTTCTCCATCTATGGTGATTGAGAGTTTTGCTGGGTATAGTAGTCTGGGCTGGCATTTGTGTTCTCTTAGAGTCTGTATGACATCTGTCCAGGATCTTCTAGCTTTCATAGTCTCTGGTGAGAAGTCTGGTGTAATTCTGATAGGCCTGCCTTTATATGTTACTTGACCTTTTTCCCTTACTGCTTTTAGTATTCTTTCTTTGTTTTGTGCATTTGGTGCTTTGACTATTATGTGGCGGGGAGTATTTCTTTTCTGTTCCAGTCGATTTGGGGTTCTATAGGATTCTTGTATGTTCATGGGCATCTCTTTCTTTAGGATAGGGACGTTTTCTTCTATAATTTTGTTGAAGGTATTTACTGGCCCTTTAAGTTGGAGGTCTTTACTCTCTTTTATACCTATTATCCTTAGATTTGGTCTTTTCATTGTGTCCTGGATTTCCTGGATGTTTCGGGTTAGAGTCTTTTTGCTTTTTGCATTTTCTTTGACTGTTCTCTCAATGTTGTTTATGTTATCTTCTGCCCCTGAGATTCTCTCTTCTATCTCTTGTATTCTGTTAGTGATGCTTGCATCTATGTTTCCTGACTTCTTACCTAAGATTTCTAATTCCAGAGTTGTCTCTTTTTGTGATTTCTTTATTGTTTTGACTTCCATTTTTAGGTCTTGGATGGTTTTACTCAATTCCTTCACCTGTTTGTTTGTGTTTTCCTGCAATTCCTTAAGGGATTTTTGAGTTTGCTCTTTAAGTGCTTCTACTTGTTTCCTTTGATCTCCTGTAATTCTTTATGGGAATTTTTTGTTTCCTCTTTAAGGCTTGTAACTCTTTACCTGTATTCTCCTGTATTTCTTTAAGGGGATTATTCATGTCCTTTTTAAGTTCCTCTATCAGCATTGTGAGATATGATTTTAGATCCAATTCTTGCTTTTCTGGTGTTTTGGGATTTCCAGGACTTGCTGCAGTGTGAGTACTAGGTTCTTATAAAGCCAAGTAGTCTTGGTTTCTATTGGTAGGATTCTTGCAATCTCTTGAATTTTGGTGTTAGATGTTCTTAGTTTCTCTGATTAGAGCTTTTCCTGTCCCTGCTGCCCTGCAAGTCCCCTGCAACTTGTGGGTCCTGTGCCTCCCAGCTGCCTGCTCCTGTCTTAGAAACTTACCGGAGAAAAAGTGGTGGATCTCACCCAAGTCTCTGGGTTAAGCTGCTCCCTGGAGGTAGACCCTCCACTTGCAGGGAAGGGGTAGAGAAGGACGCTGATCCACCTCTGTCACTCGGAAGCTGAGAGGATCCAACATTCAGGTTTCTACTTCATTGATCAATAGCTATTTTACATGAATATTCTTATATGGAATTCCTGTCTAATACTATTAATAGCAAACATGTGAGGAAAGTCACCAGGTAAAAATAACAAGAGTACTACTATACACATTGTTGCACCATTTATCCATGTGTATAACTGGACAATTTTTTCATGTGTACATATGTGTGTGCTATCATTTGTGTTCTTGTATATTGATTATTTGTTAGAAATAAAATAATTCGGCTGGGCGGTGGTGGTGTATGCCTTTAATCCCAGCACTTGGGAGGTAGAGGCAGGCAGATTTCTGAGTTCGAGGCCAGCCTGGT
>NW_022196899.1:41234358-41242557 GCF_008632895.1 Mastomys coucha | reverse complement strand
AAAAAAAAAAAAAAAAAAAAAAAAATCCTTATACATGCAAAACAGCTATTATTCATCAAATCCAAAATCTTGTGATGACTGTATGGAATCTTCATTTTAGTGAGAAAAAAAAAAGCACACCTCTACATGCTTTAAAGGAAAAAGTTCTCTTATAGTACATTACATAACAGAATAGGTGTGAAATTATTTTTTTGGTAAATGGATATCCAGAAAGTTGTTAGTTTTTTTCCGACACACTGCTTTTATATATGAATGCATTCTGTTATGGATTAAATTAATATCTTTAAATTAATGATGAGCTCTGGACAGGCACTCAATACTTTATCTGTACTTCAATATTTACTTGATGTTTTTGTCACACTAATATAAAGTCCTACTCTCTGGATTTTGATCCTACCCAACTAAAGGACTGAAGTGAAAATAGGAGAGAGTACATTACAAAGTGAGGAGACTGTGTTAGTTGGAAGTAGAGTGTGCATGACCAACAGTTAATTTATATCAGCCCTATAAAAGCCTGGCCTGGGAAGGTGTACTTGTAGTCCCTGCACTGGGAAGGATGAGACAGCAAATCTTTGGGTTTACTAACAGCCAGTATAGACTTTTCCTAATAAAACAAACAAATGTGCATTTGCATATAAATAAACACATGCGCGTGTGCGCACACACACACACACACACACATGCGCAGACATGAAAGTAAACTAACACCTATAAAATATAGAAATTACAAATACTGTATAGTATGAGCAGTTGAATTCTTAAAACATTCAAAATTATATATTTTCTAAAGTAGAAAGACAGAAAATGACTTTGCAATCCTCTACTATATACATGCTTCCAGAACAATCAGTTCCCCCATGTGTACTCCTTGGTTGGTGGTTGAGTCCCTGGGAGCTCTGAGGGTACTAGTTAGTTCATATTGTTGTTGGTCCTAAGGGGCTGCAAACCCTTCAGCTCCTTTGGTCTTTTCTCTTGCAGAGTTGGTCATCAATGGGAGGAGATGCCCTTGGCCCTGTGAAGATTCTGTGCCCCAGTATAGGGGAATGCCAGGGACAGAAAATGGGAGAGGGTAGGGTGGCAAGCATGGGGAGGGGGGAGGCAACAGGGGTTCCTTCTTGTTGTTTTTGTTTGTTTGATTGTTTCTTGGAGGAAAAACTGGGAAACAAGAAACCATATGACATGTGAATAACTAATAAAAATTAAAAAAAAAGAAAAAGAAAAAACTTTTATTGAGAAAAACGTATGTATTTTCAGTATTGCTAAAAAAAAAGAAAGGCAGAAAATGAAACTAGTACCTTTGTTCAATTTATTAGCATAGACTTAAGCTAAATATATTTGTCATTTCTTCAAATTGAACTCATTTTAATAAATTGAAAAAAATCCTTGTATTTAATACATCTTTGATTATTCACAGTTTTGCATCTAACAAATTTTATGCTTTTTATGTGTTTTTTCTTTCAAATTTGACACTAGTAACTTTAAAACATAATTTTCTTTTACTTTTATAATTCCATTCATCTTAGAAATTTGTTTTACTAAAAAATTATGACAATAAATTGAGTTGTTTTTATGGATTTTCTAATAATTATCAGGTAAATGTATATATGAGATGCTTATTTTCAATAATGTAACTGCTTTTATGTTATATAGAGTAATCTAATATACTGCTAAATTTCAAATGTTTTATTTAAGGGGGAGTAGAGCACAAGGACTATTTTATTACCAGATTAAAAAGGAAATCTTGTCAAATTTTCTGAGGAAACACCAAACTGATTTGCAGAGTTGTTGTACCACCTTGCCATCCCACCAGCAATGGAGGAGTGTTCCTCTTTCTCCATATCCTTGCCAGTATCTGCTATCTCCTGAATTTTTGATTTTAGCCATTCTGACTGCTGAGAGGTGGAATCTCAGGGTTGTTTGGATTTGCATTTCCCTTGTGACTAAGGATGTTGAACATTTCTTTAGGTGATTCTCAGCCATTCAGTATTCGTCTATTGAAAATACTTTGCTTAGTTCTGTACCCCAATTTTTAATATGGTTATTTGTTTCTTTGGAGTCTAACTTCTTGAATTCTTTGTATATATTGTGTATTAGCTCTCTATCTGATGTAGATAATTCTACATCATGTAGATAATTGACTAATGTAAAGATCTTTTCCCAATCTGTTGGTTGACATTTTGTCCTATTGACAATGTCCTTTGATTTACCAATGCTTTGCAATTTTATGAGGTCCCATGTGTCAATTCTTGATCTTAAGAGCATAAGCTATTGGTATTCTGTTGAGGAATTTTTTCCATGTGTTTGAGGCTCTTCCTCAGTTTCTCCTCTATAAGTTTCAGTGTATCTGGTTTTATGTGGAGGTCTTTGATCCACTTGGACTTGAGCTTTATATAACAAGATAAGAATGGGTCAATTTGCATTCTTCTACATACTGACTGCCATCTGATTCAGCACTATTTGTTAAAAATGCTCTTTTTAGCACTGGATGGTTTTAACTCCTTTGTCAAATATCAAGTGACAATATACATATGGGTTCATTTCTGGGTCTTCAGTTTATTCCATTCATCTTCCTTCCTGTCTCTGTACCAATACCATAACAGTTTTTATCACTATTGCTCTGTAATACAGCTTGATATCAGGGATGGTGATTACCCTAGAAGTTCTTTTATTGTTGAGAATAGTTTTCAATATCCTATGTTTTTTTGTTATTCCAAATGAATTTGCAAATTGCTCTTTCTACTACCTGAGGACCCAGCTATACCACTCCTGTGCATATACGAGGAAGATGCTCCAACATGTAATAAGGATACATGTTCCACTATGTTCATAGCAGCCTTGTTTATAACATCCAGGAGCTAAGAAGAATCCAGATGTTCTTCAACAGAGGAAAGGATATAGAAAATGTGGTACATTTACAATGGAGTACTACTCAGCTATTAAAAATAATGAATTCATGAAATTCTTAGGCAAATGGATAGAACGAGAAAATATCATCCTGAGTGAGGTAACCCAAACGAAAAAGAGCACACGTAGTATTCACTCACTGATAAGTGGATGTTAGCCCAAAAACTCTAAAACCCCAAGATTCGATTCACAGACCACATGAAGCTCAAGAAGAAGGAAGACCATAGTGTGGGTACTTTGGTCCATCTTAGAAGGAGAACAAAATACTCACAGGAGCAAATACGGCTTTTTCAGAAAATTGGATATAGTATTACCTTAGGACCCAGCTATACCACTCCTGGACATATACCCAAAAGTTGCTCCAACATATAACAAGGACACTTGCTCCAGTATGTTCATAGCAGCCTTATTTATAATAACCAGGTGTCCTTCAACAGAGGAATGGATACAGAAAATGTGGTACATTTACATAGTGGAGGACTACTTATCGATTAAAAACAACTTCATGAAATTTGCAGACAAATAAAGCTAGAAAATGACATCCTGAGTGAGGTAACCAAGTCATAAATGAACACACATCGTATGCACTCACTGATAAGTGGATACTAGTCCAGAAGCTCTGAATACCCAAGATACAATTGACAAACCACATGAAGCTCAAGAAGAAAGAAGACCAAAGTGTGGATGCTTCAGTCCTCCTTAGAAGGAGGAACAAAATACTCACAGAAGGAAATATGGAGACAAAGTGTGGAGCAGAGACAGAAGAAAAGGCCATCCAGAGACTGCCCCACCTGGGGATCCAGGCCATATACAGTCACTAAATCCAGATACTATTGTAGATGCCAAGAAGTGCTTGCTGATAGGAGCCTGATAAGGCTGTCTCCTAAGAAGCTCTGCCAGACCCTGACAAATACAGAGGTATATGTTTGCCTCCAACCATTGGACTGAGCACAGGGGTCCCCAATGGAGGAGTAAGAGAAAAGATTGAAGGAGCTGAAGGGGTTTGCAACCCCATAGGAAGAACAACAATATCAACCAACCAGACCCCCCACAGTTCCCAGGGACTAAACCACAAACTAATGGGAATAATATTTGAAATGTAAATAAAGAAAATATCCAAACAAAAAAGAAGAGAATAATTGATTCATTGTTAAATTGACAAGATTGCAACCAATATAAATGTTTTATGAGAACATTATGACTGTCATAAAGTATTTCAAACAAACAAACAAAAAAAAATACTCCTAGTTGATCTTTCTGAGTACTCAGGTTTTGCTTACAAAAACCATTTGGCAGATGACAACCATCTGGAGAAGACATTGCAAAGTCTTCTGACCTCAACTGACACCAGGTTTGAAAGAATTCTAAAACAACATATAGGCAAAACACACATAAACTTAAAGTGAAAAAGAATATGTATGTTGGTCTATGTATATGTCCATATACCTTTTGCTTTTACATTGTGAGAGCAGTGTTGATAATGACAGATTTAAAAAAAAAAGAAATGTAGTTATTTGCATTTATTTATGTTTGTATATAAAATAGTTACAAAAGAAAAAAGCAATAATATTAAAATTCTTATGAAAGGCTGTAGCATGGCATCTTGTTGGTTAATTGATTTATATTTGAAGTAATATATGGGCATCAATGAAAAATTTTAAATATACTTTGGTGATTTTCAATACTTTGTACCTGTTAGAAATAAAATTAGATAAAGAGCCGGGCAGTGGTGGCACACACCTTTAATCCCAGCACTTGGGAGGCAGAGGCAGGCAGATTCCTGAATTTGAGGCCAGCCTGGTCTACAGAGTGAGTTCCAGGATAGCCAAGGCTATACAGAGAAACCCTGTCTTGAAAAATAAACAAACAACAACAACAACAAAAAACAGAGAAAAACATACAATTTTTAAGTATTATTTCCCTAGTAATTGCATGTAAGCTATTAGGTGATTGAGTTAACTTTCAGCCCTGGGGGTGGAGGGCAGAGCAGCATTCCTAGAAGCCTGGACAGGCTTAAGTAGAAATGTGAAGGAAGGAACTCAGGCAGACAACAGGCTATGTCAGATGTACACTCATCCAGGCAGCAAGAAGTTACAGATTTCTATGCTGAGCATCTCTAATTGAATCACTGCTCCCCAGGGAGATGAAAATAGGAAAGAGTTTCACCAAACTGGACAGAATTGTGAAGGATTAGTGTAAGTCATTCATGTATGCAAGTAATTAATGAATCAACTACTGCATAGGCAACTTTAAATAGAATTTTTCTATTTGAAACTACCAGATAGCTGAGTAGGCATTTCTCCCTCATTATACAACTGAAGAGATGGGCAGATAACTTAAACAAGTAGGTTTGAGGAATGTAAGAACATGTCTTATCGGTTAATGTAATAAATAATCACACTTATTGCATACATACAGAAAACCCTATGTTATATTTACTTCAGTGAAATTGAAGAATACACCACTTCTAATGAAAAAATCTAGCCAGGAACATGCTGTCAACTGAATTGACCATTAAAGTTTAGTTTCTATTTCCTAATACTCAATATAGATAATTGGATTTCACATATTTTACTTTCTTATCTAGGGATCTATGTTGGAAGAAGAGCAATTTTTTTCTTTCTGTGTCTTATCTTCATGGATGAATTCCACATTCCCATATTCAATCAACTGCAAAAGGAAAAATGTTGAAAAATTTCAGTGTGTACTTAGCATAATTTATTAACTAAGCTTCCTTCTTATAACCCCCTAAACAGTGCATGGTAAATACTATTGACATGTCCTTTGCATACAGTATAGAGAATGAATAATCTCTAGATTATGAAAGGTGCATAGGACACAGGAATCCATAGTGTGTACCACACAACATTAAACTGGTCACTTCAGAAGCTGACATTTTGAAATATGGGAGGGTTTCAGAATCCATACACCATAAATATCCAGGAACTACTGTAATAAATTAATTTACTTACTATGCAGAGAGAATGTGTAAAGACTGGGAAATATGTCATAACATATTTGTAAAGATCAGCATTAAATTGTAAGTTTCATTTAAGCAGTTAGTCTCAGAAATATGAAGTAAGTATAGCACTATAAAAACTCAGCAGTGGTTTTTCTCCCTCAAACATAGTCTAGGTTATACAATGGGAACTGTGTCAAAATTAATACAAATTAGATAACTGAGAAATATTTGACTTAAAATAGTTACTTCAAAAATTGTTTTAGAGGCCCAGATAAGAAGACAAATATGTTTTAACTTATACATAGTAATGTGTTAACAAGAGCACTGTTGTTTATTTGGAACATTTTAGGCATTTAATTATTGTTCACTTATTTGAATGTGCCTGTGTAGTTGGATCATACACATGGGTACAGACATATCAAGGTCAGAGGACAGTTTGTGGAAGCCAGTTGTCTCCATTCATGATATGAGTACAAGGACTTGAGCTGAGGTCCTTGGTTTTGACAGCAAGTCCCTTTGCTAGTCAGCCATTTTACTGTTGTTGTACAGGATGTATAAAATACAGTATACTTCAGAAACATAGAAACAATAAATACTCATGAAAAAATCATCATCTGTAGCTAGAAGTGTTATAAACAATGCGGTTTAGTATCTGGTTCCTTTATCAATCATATGCCATTTACAAGAAGAGAAATCCCACAATGTTCATTCCATTTGTAACCACAACTTTTATTTTTCACAAGTAATACAATGGAGAAAAATGTAAAGATTTGAGGTTGAAATAGAAAAAAAAAAAAGACCTAAAGGACTAATTATTTATGACCTTGAGAATATTTATTTGATTACTGCAGTAACTCAGCTTCATTTACCCGACAAATGAACAGAGTCACAAATACGTTTTATCTAAATGATTGAAATTCTCCCTGCAGCTAACTGAAACTTCCATTAGGACTGTTGGCTGAGAAACCTTCAATAACTTATGACACACTTTTCTGACTCATTTTATAGTATGGTGAATACAATTTAGCTTTTCCTTTTTGCTTCAATCAATCATTTTGAATGATACTCATTTATCCATCAAACATTTGCTAAATGCTCACTCTTCCACAATCCACAAAGTACTGAGATCATATAGATGGACCTCGAATTCTAATTGTCAGCTGATGGCCACTCGTGCCACAGATTGATTAACAGTCTTGTTTTCTGTCATGAGTGATCCTCTTACAATAGACTGGATGGTTTTATTTTCCCTCTGAGTTCTTCAAGTGTCTAGCCAAGTTCAGCACTGAAATGTTGCCTTATGAGTACAAGCCTTGCTCTTGAGTGGATGTGCTGCCTTGATCTCAGACCTAAGAGCCTTTCCCTTTTCCTTGGCAACTTTAGCTATGAAAAAAAAATGTTTGTGAGTTGTCAGAAATGAGAATATTAAAAACTAATGTGGTATAACGTCCATTTCCCCTTTTAAATTTTTTCCATTAATTTTGAATTTGGGTATTTAATTTTTTAAAGAATTTTCTCCTGTATGAATTACAGTCATTATTCTTCATCTTTTGTCAAATCAAAAAGATAAGAAAGGACTTAGAATTCTGATACATGTATTCTTAAACTTTTGAACAAGACAAAAATCCAAAATAGTCCATGGCACCTTACCTAGAAATAAGTACAGAAAAATGCAGGCAGTGTCTCAAAAAAACATTTCTCAGAGGCAGTTTCCTTGATTTCCACAACTGTATGTATTTTTTTTCAAGACAGTGTTTCTCTGTATAGCCTTGGCTATCCTGGAACTCACTCTGTAGACCAGGCTGGCCTCAAACTCAGAAATCCACCTGCTTCTGCCTCCCAAGTGCTGGGATTAAAGGCATGCACCACCACCCAGCCAAAACTGTATGTTTAAAAATAAATTATCTATAAAGGCCACATCTTTAGCTGATATGCTATTGATATTTGATAGCTGCGAATTCAGACATAATTGGTATTCTTTAAAGAAATAGGCTCTGGTACATCACCCATATTTGAGTGGGTGGCTCCACACTAAAATATGGAAGAGTAAAATTGTGCTTGGCTTCTTATTTGATAAAAAAAATATGAATTTGGGGGCTTTGTGGCTTTGTGGATAGTTCTAGAGAGAGCTAGGTAATAAAGAGCAGATGCTAGAAAATATGATCATGAGTATTTTTTTATTTACATGTAAATTTCTCCATTTCCAGTTTCCCCTCCAAAAAACAAAGAAACAAACAAAAACAACCAAAACAAACCCCTGATGCTTCCCACTTCCCCATGCCTGCCACCCTGCTCTCTCCCACTTTCTGGCCCTGGCATTCCCCTACACTGGG